>NW_026609653.1:10000-27059 GCF_029499605.1 Hyla sarda | reverse complement strand
AAAGTGCGTCTTATACGGTGAAAAGTACGGGTACTCTTTCAGACAACCACCCAAAAGTGCAAAAAAAAATTAAATAAAGAAAAAAGTGGTCTTCCATTGGGTTGTCATCTCATGAAGGAATACTTAATAAATAAGAAACTGAAAATCTGTCACAGAAAGTCCAGTCCGGGTAAGGGGGAGGTCTTCTCTCAGAGGTGGCGTTTTGGAGAAACAAAAAAAAAAATGTCAGACTTTAAAACATTTCCCCTACAGACTTATGATGTATGTAAATCACATTGTCCAGCACCTATAAGGATAAGGAGGGGAAAACCGAATGGGCCTGGAGTTCACCAGCACGAGACCCATAATATTTATAGCCTTCTCCTGACTCCTAGATCACTTGTTCCTCTACAATGTTTATCATGGATATGTGCACCACATCTCAAACGTGTGGACAAGTAGTTCCCTTTCAGGCTGTGTTGGCCCTCCTACCTGAAGCCCTATGTCCCTATGACAACACTAAACAAAAGGATGAGGGACACCTGTCATAGGTAATTTGACGAAAAGGTCCTTCTCAAAGGAGGTCCCCAAAGTCAACCACCGGCATAGGAATAGAGAAGAATTCTGAGGGTAATCTGTGAGGCACCTTTGCTGAATATAGGTGTATAAAAACTGCTCTACGATTATTTGCAGAGAATTAATATTTTGGTAATGACTGACAAGGTGTGAGAGGAGACCTCAGTGCGGGGCAGGGTATGGCAGCGCTGCTGCAGTGACAAGTGCAGGAAGGACAAACAGCGCATTACTGCAGGGGCTTGGGGAAAATGGTAAAGCTGGGTGGTACACAGTATGTGTGCCACCCAGCTTTCCCAAAGAGCTCCAATATGGCTGCTTTACCAGACAGATATTCTCTTCAGAAAACAGGTAAAGCTCAGTAGCAGGGCTCCAAGCACTCCCCACATACTTATATACAGTGATCACTCAACTTACAATGGCCTCAATACACTATATTTTCTGCATACAATGGTCTTTTCTGGACCATTGTAACTTGAAACCAGACTCATCATACAATGCTACAGACAGTCCAGATGTGTGAAACATAGCAATGACTGGAGGAACTGACCAATCAGAATGGGCATTCACTGGTAAAATACTTGTATTCCTAAAGTGCATGCATTGAATGGCTGTCTGGTAGCGCCCCCTACTGTACAGGGAGGTATTACATGTTTTGTACTAATCTTTACCTGTGCCAGGGTTAGCTGCTCCAGGTAAGGACGGCTCCATGTTACTTTTTTAGGACACTGTGTACTGTACAGGACCCTGAAGAAGCTCCTAGACAGTCATCATAGACAGTGATTACAGATCCCAGCAGATCTTTATTACTTTTATATGTAAGAATTTGCTTTATCTGTATTAGTTATCTACTTATTTTTGTTTACTTCTCACTTTTTCCTATTTTTGGATGACATTTTGGTGGCTTCAGAACCAATTTCCAGCTTTCCATAGAGTTCTGGTCTCAACATACAATGGTCGCCCTGGAACCAATTCATATTGTAACTTGAGGGACCACTGTATTGTTGCTTTTCCTCTCCTAGAAGATTTATATGAAAAGACCAGGCAACGGCGGGTACTCCGCTAGTATGAGATAATGTTCTTCTTTAGTAAATTAGCATAATCTGAAACTGAAAGTGAGAGTCCTGTTCAATAACCCTTCACAATAACAAGACACATTTTCCTTTTCTGGTCTGGAATAGTCTGTCACATGGTACAGGGGGGGGGAGAAAAAAAAAAGCAAAAAAAAAACCCCAGCCTCCTGAAAACGTAACCTGAACTTCTCCTATTACTAGAAACTTCCGTTCCAGCCCGAGGACTGTTAAGTCATAGCAGTGAACCTCTGGGATTGTAGGCAGAGCTGCAACGAAGGATGATCGGGCTTTCAAGACGAAGCTCGGAGTAGTAGGTGCTCGTACCGGGTGAGGAGTGAGGAGTGACGCTATAGAAGGTGAGTGATTCGTGACGGTACCATCTGTGAGTTTGGTGACCCTGTCTGGTAAAACACTGTGTAGGTGCAGAGTAGATACAAGGGATGGGGTACGTAGGCAAAATGTTTATTCTGGCCTCAGTTTTAGGACTTCTGGAATTTAAAGTAATTAGCAGAAAATCTGGACCACGTCATCATTACTGTGCAGAAACCCCGACTGATTTCTCAGGTATCGTGAAGAGATTAAAGAAAAGTGCTCCTGAGATCTTCTGCACAGGACATGCCATCACATGCCAATGACAGTCACCTCCATTGATCGAGCATTGATGGCACAACCTGGCGATACCACCCCTGCGGTAGAAAACTACTGTGCCACATGGTCTCCACTCCTCCCTACTTGGCTACTGACTGTAGTCCAGCACTTAGGTCGGCATTCATCATTGTGTTTACCCTTTTTTTCTGTCTATATTTGGCCTTTTTTATGCCTTTTTGTTTACACACTTCTGCTGATTTTGATACAATGATTCCCCTAAGTGCGACAATTCCTATAGAAGTTTCCGTGATGTGTCTACAGCAAGAAAGAACCTGGACGCCTGCACAATAAACAAGTAAATGCCACCTTTCGGTCGGTCTGATAGCATCAATATTCCAGGTGGAATTTTACTTGTGCAGACGTCAAAGCTTTTCCTTGCTATAAACACTTCTGACGTGTCTAAATTTTCTTCAACTTTATAAAGTCTCCAAAATTTTCATTTACCTTTTTAATTTTTATAACTTTTCAGATCACGTCGGGTTTTCTCCAGGAGTTACAGGCAGTGGCATCTATAAGGAGGGGACAGTATGTGATGTGTACATGTATATACTGTGTGTAATGTGTATGTGATGTGTACATGTATATACTGTGTGTAATGTGTATGTGATGTGTACATGTATATACTGTGTGTAATGTGTATGTGATGTGTACATGTATATACTGTGTGTAATGTGTATGTGATGTGTACATGTATATACTGTGTGTAATGTGTATGAGATGTGTACATGTATATACTGTGTGTAATGTGTATGAGATGTGTACATGTATATACTGTGTGTAATGTGTATGAGATGTGTACATGTATATACTGTGTGTAATGTGTATGTGATGTGTACATGTATATACTGTGTGTAATGTGTATGTGATGTGTACATGTATATACTGTGTGTAATGTGTATGTGATGTGTACATGTATATACTGTGTGTAATGTGTATGAGATGTGTACATGTATATACTGTGTGTAATGTGTATGCGATGTGTACATGTATATACTGTGTGTAATGTGTATGAGATGTGTACATGTATATACTGTGTGTAATGTGTATGAGATGTGTACATGTATATACTGTGTGTAATGTGTATGTGATGTGTACATGTATATACTGTGTGTAATGTCTATGCGATGTGTACATGTATATACTGTGTGTAATGTGTATGCGATGTGTACATGTATATACTGTGTGTAATGTGTATGCGATGTGTACATGTATATACTGTGTGTAATGTGTATGCGATGTGTACATGTATATACTGTGTGTAATGTGTATGCGATGTGTACATGTATATACTGTGTGTAATGTGTATGCGATGTGTACATGTATATACTGTGTGTAATGTGTATGAGATGTGTACATGTATATACTGTGTGTAATGTGTATGCGATGTGTACATGTATATACTGTGTGTAATGTGTATGTGATGTGTACATGTATATACTGTGTGTAATGTGTATGTGATGTGTACATGTATATACTGTGTGTAATGTGTATGTGATGTGTACATGTATATACTGTGTGTAATGTGTATGTGATGTGTACATGTATATACTGTGTGTAATGTGTATGTGATGTGTACATGTATATACTGTGTGTAATGTGTATGTGATGTGTACATGTATATACTGTGTGTAATGTGTATGCGATGTGTACATGTATATACTGTGTGTAATGTGTATGTGATGTGTACATGTATATACTGTGTGTAATGTGTATGTGATGTGTACATGTATATACTGTGTGTAATGTGTATGTGATGTGTACATGTATATACTGTGTGTAATGTGTATGTGATGTGTACATGTATATACTGTGTGTAATGTGTATGAGATGTGTACATGTATATACTGTGTGTAATGTGTATGCGATGTGTACATGTATATACTGTGTGTAATGTGTATGAGATGTGTACATGTATATACTGTGTGTAATGTGTATGAGATGTGTACATGTATATACTGTGTGTAATGTGTATGTGATGTGTACATGTATATACTGTGTGTAATGTGTATGTGATGTGTACATGTATATACTGTGTGTAATGTGTATGTGATGTGTACATGTATATACTGTGTGTAATGTGTATGTGATGTGTACATGTATATACTGTGTGTAATGTGTATGAGATGTGTACATGTATCTACTGTGTGTAATGTGTATGAGATGTGTACATGTATCTACTGTGTGTAATGTGTATGTGATGTGTACATGTATATACTGTGTGTAATGTGTATGAGATGTGTACATGTATATACTGTGTGTAATGTGTATGTGATGTGTACATGTATATACTGTGTGTAATGTGTATGAGATGTGTACATGTATATACTGTGTGTAATGTGTATGTGATGTGTACATGTATATACTGTGTGTAATGTGTATGAGATGTGTACATGTATATACTGTGTGTAATGTGTATTTGATGTGTACATGTATCTACTGTGTGTAATGTGTATGTGATGTGTACATGTATCTACTGTGTGTAATGTGTATGTGATGTGTATGAGATGTGTACATGTATCTACTGTGTGTAATGTGTATGAGATGTGTACATGTATATACTGTGTGTAATGTGTATGTGATGTGTACATGTATATACTGTGTGTAATGTGTATGTGATGTGTACATGTATCTACTGTGTGTAATGTGTATGTGATGTGTACATGTATCTACTGTGTGTAATATGTATGTGATGTGTATGAGATGTGTACATGTATCTACTGTGTGTAATGTGTATGAGATGTGTACATGTATATACTGTGTGTAATGTGTATGTGATGTGTACATGTATATACTGTGTGTAATGTGTATGTGATGTGTATGAGATGTGTACATGTATATACTGTGTGTAATGTGTATGAGATGTGTACATGTATCTACTGTGTGTAATGTGTATGTGATGTGTATGAGATGTGTATATGTATCTACTGTGTGTAATGTGTATGAGATGTGTACATGTATATACTGTGTGTAATGTGTATGTGATGTGTACATGTATATACTGTGTGTAATGTGTATGTGATGTGTACATGTATCTACTGTGTGTAATGTGTATGTGATGTGTACATGTATCTACTGTGTGTAATGTGTATGTGATGTGTACATGTATCTACTGTGTGTAATGTGTATGTGATGTGTATGAGATGTGTACATGTATCTACTGTGTGTAATGTGTATGAGATGTGTACATGTATATACTGTGTGTAATGTGTATGTGATGTGTACATGTATATACTGTGTGTAATGTGTATGTGATGTGTACATGTATATACTGTGTGTAATGTGTATGTGATGTGTATGAGATGTGTACATGTATATACTGTGTGTAATGTGTATGAGATGTGTACATGTATCTACTGTGTGTAATGTGTATGTGATGTGTATGAGATGTGTACATGTATCTACTGTGTGTAATGTGTATGAGATGTGTACATGTATATACTGTGTGTAATGTGTATGTGATGTGTACATGTATATACTGTGTGTAATGTGTATGTGATGTGTACATGTATATACTGTGTGTAATGTGTATGTGATGTGTATGAGATGTGTACATGTATATACTGTGTGTAATGTGTATGAGATGTGTACATGTATCTACTGTGTGTAATGTGTATGTGATGTGTACATGTATCTACTGTGTGTAATGTGTATGTGATGTGTACATGTATCTACTGTGTGTAATGTGTATGTGATGTGTACATGTATATACTGTGTGTAATGTGTATGCAATGTGTACATGTATATACTGTGTGTAATGTGTATGCGATGTGTACATGTATATACTGTGTGTAATGTGTATGCAATGTGTACATGTATATACTGTGTGTAATGTGTATGTGATGTGTACATGTATATACTGTGTGTAATGTGTATGCGATGTGTACATGTATATACTGTGTGTAATGTGTATGTGATGTGTACATGTATATACTGTGTGTAATGTGTATGTGATGTGTACATGTATATACTGTGTGTAATGTGTATGTGATGTGTACATGTATATACTGTGTGTAATGTGTATGAGATGTGTACATGTATATACTGTGTGTAATGTGTATGTGATGTGTACATGTATCTACTGTGTTTAATGTGTATGTGATGTGTACAATGTGTATGTGATGTGTAGATGTATATACTGTGTAATGTGTATGTGATGTGTACATGTATCTACTGTGTTTAATGTGTATGTGATGTGTACAATGTGTATGTGATGTGTACATGTATCTACTGTGTGTAATGTGTATGTGATGTGTACATGTATCTACTGTGTGTAATGTGTATGTGATGTGTACATGTATCTACTGTGTGTAATGTGTATGTGATGTGTACATGTATCTACTGTGTGTAATGTGTATGTGATGTGTACATGTATCTACTGTGTGTAATGTGTATGTGATGTGTACATGTATCTACTGTGTGTAATGTGTATGTGATGTGTACATGTATCTACTGTGTGTAATGTGTATGTGATGTGTACATGTATCTACTGTGTGTAATGTGTATGATGTGTACATGTATCTACTGTGTGTAATGTGTGCTTATAATGTATATGTGATGTGCGCACGTATATACTGTGAGTAATGTGTGCTTATAATGTGTATGTGATGTGCAATCTAGTGTATGTGTTATGTGTACATGGCTATAATGTGTGTTCTATATGCATATACCTGTGTAATGTGTGTATATTTATCATTTAGGCACGTGGCAATACCATGTATATTTATACATACATTTTTTTTGTTTACATTATTTTATTTACTTAAAATGGTGAAAAAGGAGTGATTTAGGGTAGGGTCAGACGACACGGATCCGCAGAGTATTTTACTGCTAGTTACCCAACCCTTTGTGTGCCTCCAGCTTTTTCCCCTGCTCACAACGGCAGTCCGCTGCTCCGAGCAGTCACACAGGGGCATGCGAGTCACCAATGTGCATACGTTCTGCGACTCATACAGCATTTCACCTTGGGTGAATGATCCGAGCAAACACTTGCCACTGCGATCAGAGGGGAAAAGCTGGAGGTACACTAAGGGTAGTGTAACTAGCAGTAAAATACGTTGCGGAGATTGTGTTATGTGACCCCACCCTTAAACTTTTATTAGGGTAGGAGTTAATGCACATCTATTACCTTTTCTTTTCACTTTTTTTTTTATTTATTTTTTTAAAAGGAGTACTCCGGTGAAACATTTTTTTTTTTTAATCAACTGGTGCCAGAAAATTAAACATATTTGTAAATTACTTCTATTAAAAAATCTTAATCCTTCCTGTACTTATTAGCTGCTGAATACTACAGCGGAAATTATTTTCTTTTTGAAATACAGAACTGTCTGCTGACATCACAAGCACAGTGCTCTCTGCTGACATCTCTGTCCATTTTATGAACTGTCCAGAACAGCATATGTTTGCTATGGGGATTTCCTTTTACTCTGGACAGTTCCTAAAAATGGACAGAGAGGCCAGCAGAGAGTACTGTGCTCATGATGTCAGCAGAGAGCTCTGTGTTTCAAACAGAAAATAATTTCCACTGTAGTATTCAGCAGCTAATAAGTACAGGAAGGATTAAAATTTTTTAATAGAAGTAATTTACAAATCTGTTTAACTTTCTGGCACCAGTTGATTTAAAAAAAAAAAAAAAAAAACGTTTTTCACCGGAGTACCCCTTTAAAGTTTGTGGCACTATTATCCTAACAGCACAGTATGTGGCTTTATTATATCCTAGTGGCACAGTGTGTGACATTATTTTATTCTGGCAGCACAAATTGTGACACTAGTAAGTCCTGGGTACATAATGTGGCACTATGATATCCTGACAGCATAGCGTATGGTATCATGATATCCTGTATGACAAGATTATATCCTAGCAGCACAGAGTGCAGCACTACTATATTCTGGTGTCATGTACAGTATGTAGCGTTGTGTAATAGCCCTCAGTGTACCCCTCCCCCCAAAATATGGAGAAACCACTGGTTACAGGTTGCAGCTAAGCTGTTCACAAAGAAGTGCTTCAACCCCAGATCTTGCCCATGGGGGTTTTTACAGGACACAAACATTGGGCCACGTCACATGATCGAAAGGGGTAGATTTCTGCTGCCCGCTTCTCTGATATAACCGGTATTAACAGTGCCATACCAAACCTCTGTACAGGGCCGGTACTGTCTATAGGCAAAATAGGCACCCGCCTAGAACGCTCTCCTTGATGGGGGCGCCACTCTGCTTGCTGCAAGAAAGTTAGAAAGTTAGCAGCCAGCCAAAATCCAAAGCACCCACCGCTCATCCGAAGCCCCCGCCCAGAAAGCACCACCATTGCATAGCTGTCCCCCCACCACCACCATAATAATCTGTATTCTTTAGCTTGCTGTAGGATCGCAGTGCCACCTCCGAGGGCAGGCAGGCAGGCAGGCAGGCAGGCAGGCAGGCAGGCAGGCACTGACATCTCGCGCGAAACCATACCTCTGCCCCATGAGGAGGAGATTTGCTACAGTGTGTCACCCCAGTAGTAAGGTGGGGCATGTCAATGGGCGGAGTCAATAGGTGGCAAGATTAGCTTTCGTCCAGGGTGGCAAAAATCCTTGCACCAGCCCTTCCTCTGTACTCTCCTTTCCCTGCACAGACAGCTCTGTATAATACTTAGCTATGAAACCCACCTACTATGGAGGGTACGGCTGGAGGGTGGGGGAGGGGGTGTGCAGAATTATGAAAAACTTCACACAAGGTGCTAGATATGATTTCAGATTCTAGGACAGCTCCACTTTTAGAGATCTTTTCCCTTTCTGAGTTTTATTGCAGTTTGTGTTTTGATACCATGTTTTTACGTTTTCTAGCTCCCCACCTCCACGCCACTAACCACAGCTTCTTATTACAGTGCCCTCTTTGTATTTAAAGTGTTCCACCCAATCCCTGTACAGTCGAGTAAACCGTAAAAGAACCACTAGGTTTTAAAATAAGCAGCAACCTAGAACTGAAGTAGAGGTTTATTATTAGACATATACGTTACTAACAGTCAGAGATGGGCAAATATTTGGGCAGATCGGACTTTTGTCCATTTAACTCAAATCGGTTTGTAATTTACTGTACTGGGCAATGTGATGTAAAATGACAGGAATTTACTCTGGATGTATTTTAGAGCATAATATGCAAATTCCATTATGCCAATAATCATAATTTTCCATTCATTCCAAGATGTTGACTTTCTAGTGTAAACGGCCTAATAACCCAATAATGCTAATTAATGCTTATTAAAGGTACTCCAGTGAAAAACATTTTCATTTAATTTTTTTCCAAATCAACTGGTGCCAGAAAGTTAAATAGATTTGTAAAATACTACTATATAAATATCTTAATCCTTCAAGTGCTTATCAGCTGCTGTATGCTCCAGAGGAAGTTGTGTAGTTCTTTTCAGTCTGACCACAGTTCTTTCTGCTGACACCTCTGTCCATGTCAGGAACTGTCCAGAGCAGGAGAGGTTTCCAATGGGGATTTGTTCCTGCTCCTGACAGTTCCTGTCATGGACAGGGATGGCAACAAAGGGCACTGTGGTCAGACTGGAAAGAACTACACAACTTCCTGTGGAGTATACAGCAGCTGATAAGTACTGGAAGGGTTAAGATTTTTTAATAGAAGTATTTTACAAATCTGTTTAACTTTCTGGAGCCAGTTGATATGGAAAAAAAATGTTTTCACTGGAGTACCCCTTTAGGTTACGGTAAGTTGCTTTGCTATGCCATCAACTTTTAGGATTGTTGGGTTCCAGCCTTTGGGACCCTCACCGATTCTGAGAACATAGGGGTGCTGTGGCCCCTGCACAGCAGCATCCAGGCTTCGAGAATAAACAGGACTGGCTACAGCTGGTGGCCAGGCGCAACCTTGAAAAGAAACGCTCTGTTGACAATGCCAAATTTCCGCAATTATGCAGAAATTCCATTCAGCAAAGCTCTAAATTTAAAGGGGTATTCCAGGAATTTTTTTTATTTGACTATGCTACAGGGGCTGTAGTTCATAATATAGTGTCTGTACCTGTGTGTGACGTTTTCTCACAATTCTTCTGTGATTTTCACCCCAATATTCATTTTTAGCAGCATACAAAATGACTATTGTCTCAGATTTCTCCCAGGTTGCAATGCGGCCGAGACCAGATCTCACTAGTCAGCTGATGACAGGGAGCCTTTCTGCTTCAATGCGTGGAGGGATCAATCTGCAACTAATGCAACAGCTGTAGACACCCTGATTGAAAACCACAGGTCTTTTGAATGGATGCAGCTCATTTATGTTTCAATGGGTGGGGTGGCTAATGTGTGGGAGGGAGGAAAATGGAATTATGGGATTTGTAGTAAAAAAATTATTTAATGATCACCTCTATAATATTAAATGGTAGTCTAAAGAAGAAGAAAACTTTTTAAATTGCGCCATCTAAAAAATAAACTCTAAAAGTGTGGTGGTGATGTTAGAAGTACAGATAAGGCACAATGGGAATGCAGGCAAAAACTGCAAAGTCTGGCACAATTCCAATAAAATCCAAGTTTTATTTACCTTACATTTAAAGAGACATAAAAGCCAAACACACAATCTTATAAACAAACCCTTTAGGGTTGCAAAAGGGTCCTAAAATGTAAAATGTCGTTAGGTAGTGGTGTGGCTTGTGGGAGGGGCATGTCGTTTGGTAGTGGTGCGGCTTGTGGGAGGGGCATGCCATTTGGTAGTGGTGTGGCTTGTGGGAGGGGCATGTCGTTTGGTAGTGGTGCGGCTTGTGGGAGGGGCATGCCGTTTGGTAGTGGTGTGGCTTGTGGGAGGGGCATGTCGTTTGGTAGTGGTGTGGCTTGTGGGAGGGGCATGTCGTTTGGTAGTGGTGTGGCTTGTGGGAGGGGCATGTCGTTTGGTAGTGGTGTGGCTTGTGGGAGGGGCATGTCGTTTGGTAGTGGTGTGGCTTGCAAGCAGGATGACACACTTATCAGGAGATGCAGAGCAGAACATGTACCATAGAATTACATAGGGGTGGGTTAGGGTTATCCACCATAAGGTGCTTTTAGCACTTACCTGCCAGACAGTAATTTACATGCTTAGGAAGGATCTGTGCTTGTTAAATGGCTAAGTTGTGAGATTACCATAAAGCTGTGGTTTTCTTTTTGTGAACTGGCTTTTTCCTGTTGGAGTTTTCTCTTTTACTACAAATCCCATAATTCCACTTTTCTCCCTCCCACACATCAGCCACCCCACCTATTGAACAACAAAGCTGAATTCCATACAAAAGACCAGTGCTTTCTAACCAGTGTGCCTCTAACTGTTGCAAATTCCCTGTGGTCGCTACACCCATTGAAGCAGAACAGGCTCCCTGTCATCACCTGACTATTGAGGTGGTGTCTCTGCCACACTGCATCCTGGGAATACCTGAGACAGGAGCAAAGATCACATAAGAATACAAGATCAGCCATCAGAGACAGGTACAGACACTATATTATGAACTACACTAACTTTACAGCCCCTGTAGCATAGTCAAATAAAAAAAATCCTGGAATACTCCTTTAACTATCCCTTTAGTTGACAGTTTAATAACATGTTTGGCAAATTAAATCAAAATATCTCCAGCTGTTCAGAGGTAAAGCTGGAACATACATTCACAAATACATACATTTTATATATATGTAAATTTTTACCTTTTTTTTTAATCCCCTCAAAATGACATAACACCCTACCTAACGAATGAAACCCACAACCACCACCCTGGTTAAACCTCAACCTGACGTTTCCCCAGTTACCTTCAACTACATCAATGTGGTCCTACTGAATCTGCATCACGTGGATACAGGACTTTATCCTCAGTCCAAGGTCAACACGTGTTTTATCTAGACATATTAGCTGAAGTCCAATCGTCCCCAATTCTGGCCATTATTGTCCATCAGACGTGGATATTACACTGATTGGTAAACACAGCAGATGGCCAAATGTTCTATCACAATGACTGATGACAAGATGATGGGCCATAAAATACAATTATGCCTCACGCACAAGTACGGAATATTTTAGTCTCTAAAATCTCGCTGAAGAGCAATTTGAGCGAGATGTGAAATGCGTTGGAAAACAGATGTTCTTGCATTCTGAACTATGGTTATAGCATACTCCTCTCAGTGTGATGACATCTTAGGAGGCTCCAAACACAGGGCAATATAGAACAGACGTAACTACTTATCAGTTATGTTGTACGTGCTGTGAAATTCCATATTCTCAGGAATTAAACATTAAAAATCACAAAAACCAAAAGGGCCAAGGTGCTTTTTCGAGTGCTGAGCCCATTCTTCTACAGACTTAGAGATCTTGGATATCAGAGTCTGCAGTTTGAAAACTTGAATTCATGTGCATTGCTGTCCCATTGCAGTCAATGAGAACGTTCTAACGTTATATCCAAAGAGCTCTGAAAGATTTGTACAAGAGACCTCTATTGCCCTCATACGCCCTATTAGGGAGTTCTGAACTCATAAAAACGGGCTCCTGTTTAGAATCCTTACCTCTTGGCCAGAGGGGAGAGCAGCTGCAAAGAGTGTCCCTCCATCTGGAGGACCATTCCTATCCCGTATTTCAAATGCAACCCACTGATTACTGATAACTGGCCAAATTATAATTCTTCATTTCCCCAGTGGTGGCGCTACAGGGAATCTGAACAGTTGGCATATATTCACACGCAGTAAGTTGTTTTATAAAAATCTAAATTTTACGTGAAAATGTGGTGTTTTTTTGTGAATTATGAACGATTCCATTAAAATTAATAGGATGTGAATTTCATGCAGATTGTGATGCAGACGCAGCATCAAACAAAGTAAAGATTGACAGAGAAACATTTGTAATTTTTGCATGGACTTTAAGTGGCCCAGAAATCCCCTTAATGTGTTTGGGAAGGCTCTAGTAAAACTATTTTAAGAAGCAAAGTTAGACTATTACAGTAATTGAATACAAAACTGACACCACAGACTAAAGAGTAACATGGGACCTGCATACAGAGTGTATGCCTCTAGCATTAAAGGGTTACTGTCATTTGAAACCACTTTGGACATGATGTAAGGAAGGCAATGATAAATCTGCCCCGTTATCCAGACATGTCAAGTTGTGATCACACCGGGTCTCACTCTATTCTCCGGCCACAGAGGAGATCCGACCTTTTCTCTCCATAGACTTATGCAAAAGGACAGAAAAGGTCAGATTTGCATGACAGCCAAAGAGTCGCGCTATCATGCCCTTCTCTGGCTTATAACTCCCAATCGCAGCAGGTCTAAGAAATGACAACTTTTGGGCAAGATGTAAAAATCTGCTTTAAATGCCATTAACTCTTTAACTCTCCCCCCCCCCAACCCCCCCCCCAGTGATGTGACCCTGCTGACCCAGTCAACGTATAACAATGGTCATTGTGACCCATAAGTTTAATCAATCCGCTCACATAATATACAAATGATATTTTCAGAACTTAATAAATACCATTTTACCATTTCTTTATTTTTTCAGTGGTTTGACCTCTTATTTTGGAACAGGTCTATGGCACATGAAAAGCTGTAAATATTACATGGTTTAATAAATTCTAGGGACATTTTCCAAGCTGTTTATACTGGCTGGGCCTCACCAAGAATTAAGGAGAAAATGTTTGGTTTGCGTGAACGGGCAACAAATCAAAAATATTTAAAGTAGTGGAAAATACTGAGTTTCCCCATTTGGAAAAAAAGAATGTGGATAGTTCTTGCATTGTGTTGACCTGATGCCAAGGAAAGGGATATTGATCCTTTATAATAACATATATATATATATATATATATATATATATATATATATATATAAAGATATGTTAATTATCCAGACAAGACAGCCAAGCCTGAAGTAATTTACAAATCTGATTAACTTTCCGGAGCCAGTTGATATATAAAAAAAGTTTTGGCCTGGAATACCCCTTTAACATGAAATTTTACACACGTTACTTATATGTCAACAACAACCATAGGATAGGTAATTTAACCCTCACCCACCCCTATTTGTGAGGGTCGGGGTTTTCAATTTAAAGTCCCATACAAGTCTATGGAAAATATATGTTCCTCTATAACTTCCAAAGGCTGGAGATATTTCGATAATACTTGGTCACATGTTAGAAGAACAAAAGGTAGGATCCAGCTCTTAATGCAAATAAAAACAGTTTTAAATTCAATAGACATATACAGGAACATAGGAGGTTATGCGTTTGAAGCGCACTTAGTCATAGTATGACTAAGAGCTCTTGGCGCTTGAAACGCGTAACCTCCTATGTTCCTGTGTATGTCTATTGAATTTAAAACTGTTTTTATTTGCATTAAGAGCTGGATCCTACCTTTTGTTCTTCCATTTTCTTCGGTGTTGTCCAGCACCTGGATCCATGCTCCATCTGTCCGGGCGGTATGAGCTGGTTGGACTCTTTTCCTCTTTCCATTGGTCACATGTTACTTATATGTCAAATAAAAAGATATAATAGTTAAATTAACCCCTAACCTGCCCCCATATGTGAAGGATGGGGTTTTTGTTTCAAGTCCCATGCAAGTATATAGGACCTCTGGTGCCTTACTCCTTAAGCTCCGCTCTGCTTCTCCTGGTGAACGTGTCAGTCCAGCTGGTAAGCCACACCCCATTTCAGAAAGACCTGCCCACCTTTTAAGCCACACCCCTTTTTTCAACTTGCAATATCTTTACCACAACACAGCCCCACCTGAGGATGGAATTTGAGGATTAGCTATGGGGACGGGATATGGGGGACGGGATATGGGGGACGGGATATGGGGGACGGGATATGGGGGACGAGATATGGGGGACGGGATATGGGGGACGGGATATGGGGGACGGGATATGGGGGACGGGATATGGGGGACGGGATATGAGGATATGAGGTCGGACTATGAAGAGGGGATTTGGGGTCGGGATATGAAAAGGGGATATGGGGTCAGGATATGAGGACAAAAGCTTCCTCCATTGTTGCTTTTCCTCCCCCACAAGGATTAGGTAGGAAAAACGGGCAGCGCCGGGTACTCAGCTAGTATAAACTAAAAAAAACATTGTACCCTAGGTGCAGTGGTTGAGGTAGATGACAGAAAGGCCAATTTTCCATCAGATTTCGCAGAGAATTAAAATGTCATGAGAAATGTTCATTAATAATGAAAACGCTTTGTTGAATGTCAACGGAGAAGTGATGCACACCATTATTAAAAATGTCGAAAACGATAGGACAGCGGGTCCAGGAATACAGTGTTTGCTTCTGGGACCCGCTTATTCTCCAAGACATTTTTAATACATGAAGACCATTGTATGCTGGGAATACTGAAGTGAAATGGAGACCTCAGACACAATATTACAGTAAGGCTCCATCCAACCCACAAGTGGTAAGGAGACGCACTGATCGCTTCTATACAAAAACATATACCCCCCTTCTCTCCTATACTGACAAGGATGACTATATGCAAATAATACACGCTGGTAAACAAAACAGTACCATAGAGAATACCAAACAGAACTTTACATGTACAATCTGAAACAATACGCCGGCTCCTATGGGAATTAAGCTGCTAGCTAAAAAATTTAAAAATCTTTTAAATCTTACCTGAGGTTTTTTTGATTCTTTAGAGACCTATAAGGAAACAAAATGAAGGCCATGAGTAATATGTGAAGTCAGGACGTTGCACGGTGTTCGTGCTTAAAGAATGTCTTAGTTCATACACATATACAGTGATCCCTCAACTTACAATGGCCTCAACATACAATAGTTTCAACATACAATGGTGTTTTCTGGACCACTGCAAGTTGAAACCAGACTCAACATACAATATTACACCATCCAGATCTGTGAAACGTGTCAATGGCCGGAAGAACTGACCAATCAGAATGGGCATTCACTGGTAAAACCCCTGTATTACTGAAGTGTATGCACTGACTGGTGTCTGGCAGTGCCCCCTACAGTACAGGGAGGTATTACATGTTCTGTACACTTTACCTGTACCAGGGTTAGCTGCTCCTCTGGACACCAGGTGAGGGCGGCTCCATGTTACTTTTTTAGGACACTGTGCGTACTGTACAGGAGCCTGTAGAAGCTCTTGTCCTATACATAGACCAGTGTTTCCCAAGCCGGGTGCCCCCAGCTGTTGCAAAACTACAACTCCCAGCATGCCCGGACAGCCTTTGGCTGTCCGGGCATGCTGGGAGTTGTAGTTTTGCAACAGCTGGAGGCTCCATGCTTGGGAAACACTGACATAGACAGTGATTTACAGCTCCCAGCAGATCTTTATTACTTTTATATGTAAGGAGTTGCTTTATCTGTATTCGTTATCTACTTATATTTCTTTAATTCTCACTTTTTCCTATTTTTGGATGACATTTTGGTGCCTTTAGAACCAATTACCAGCTTTCCATAGAGTTCTGGTCTCAACATACAATGGATTCAACATACAATGGTCATCCTGGAACCAATTAATATTGTATCTTGAGGGACCACTGTATATAGTTTTATTTATATATATATATCTCATATATATCATATATATACACACACACTTTTTTTTCTCTTTTTTTTTTTTTTTTTACAAAAAAAAAAGTGCAGGTTACAGCGATCCAATAATATGGTTATTTCCACATAATATTAATCCCTACAAAACAAACATTCCCAGTCAAACGTCTCGGCTAACCCGGCAACAATAAGCGCAGAGAAAAGAACTCTTCATCGAAAGTATGTCTGCAGGTTTAATCCTCAATGTGACGGAAATGTCTCTTTCTATTGTGCTGTCAAACAAGTAATTTTTATCATAAAC
>NW_026609653.1:0-5000 GCF_029499605.1 Hyla sarda | reverse complement strand
TCTCAAGGGTCATGCACAGCTACCTCTTTATACTAGTTCCTCTTGGTTTACTGGCTGGTGTTTTCTGTATTACCGTACTGATCAGGAACAAAGTGAAGCATCAAATCCTGGATAATCTGGACATCTACCTTCTAACATTGCTGGTTACTGACGTTACAATCGTCTTGTACTCCTTTACCTCAAAGACGAGACCGGACTATCTAGAAATTTCTAATTTGAGCTGTGGAGTCTTAGCAGGTTTTTTCAATGTGAGTTATTTCTTCTCACAGTACCTGCTGATTCTAATCTTCCTAATCTTACTGATCATGAACAATTCCACAATATCTCAAAGTCATCTGAGATACATCTTCCTCACTTTAGCATTGTCAGTACTTATGTCTGTAGTAAACGTGTCACTACTGGGAACCTATGATAATCTTCAGAATATAACCCACTGCCAACTAGACCCATTAAATGCTAAACCGGCATATGACTTCTTCAAATTCTTAGCTGGATTCGGTGTCCCTTCCCTGGTTCTTCTGATATTCGCCATTCCGATCGTTATTCAAGGCCAAAAAATGGAAATATCTGAGAAGCTCCAGTTTCACATGGTATTTTTAGGTCATGTTGCAGTTATGTTTATATGTAGACTATTCTACAACATCATGCTCATGAGGAGGACAGGTTTAAAGATTTCGGGGTTCTACATCTCTCCAAGAGAGGAGCTAGTCCTGAACATTGCAGAACTGGTGGTATTCAGTGGAAGCTGCATAGGACTTATATTCACACTTGTCCTACACAAACCATGCCGGGAAGGTCTCAAGAAATCTGTGCAATTCTTAATCAATAAGTGCAGAAGAAAGGAAACACCGAACAGTATAATCTAACCATACCTGGTGCTCGGGTGGACCCCCAACAGAAAAGCTGCCACATACAAAGTCTATGTTATTAGACAAAATATTATTTTGAAGGTTTTTTTTCTAGGTTAGAAGGGAGCATCCCACAAAAAAAAAAATGTATAATGTTTTTTAAATGGATATATGTGTCATAAAGACTATTTGCTACTAATTGCTATGGGGAGATCTACCCTTTCCAAGGGCCCTACTGTGTCAATATCAACCCATATACCATCAAAAGATAATGGGTGGCAAATGAGCATTATGTTTTGGGAGCGGCACAAAAAAGGGGCCCTCATGTTGATTTTTTACAGGGGCCCCCATCTCTTCTATGTACTCCGAAAGTTAGTCTCATAGAGGTCTACTCATTCTCCTCAATATATCATAGGTCCTGGAACCAGACACAGCCGTTTTTAAAGAGCCAAATCTTAATCTTAAATGGAACAGCAATAGGCTGCACTTTAGACACAGTAGGCAATGGCATCCCTGAAAAGCCTCACACTCTAGTCTTTTTCACATTTATTGAAATGTAATTTAAACATCCCCTTTATCCACGTACAAAAGAAAACAGGTTAGAAAGCGATGAAACCATGGACACGTGAAATGGGACCAACAGAGATGAGCGAACTTACAGTAAATTCGATTCGTCACAAACTTCTCGGTTCGGCAGTTGCTTACTTTTCCTGCATAAATTAGTTCAGCTTTCAGGTGCTCCGGTGGGCTGGAAAAGGTGGATACAGTCCTAGGAGACTCTTTCCTAGGACTGTATCCACCTTTTCCAGCCCACCGGAGCACCGGAAAGCTGAACTAATATATGCAGGAAAAGTCAGCAACCGCCGAGCTGAGAAGTTTGTGACGAATCGAATTTACTGTAAGTTCGCTCATCTCTAGGGACCAATGCTGCCCCTAATCCATCGCACACATACAGTATTACCATATATATTTTTTCTATATCTATGTTATATGTATTCTATTAATATTTATGTCCTATTTGCTGTCATAGACTGCGTGTAGATAAAATGCTTATTTTTCTAATGTGCAAAAGTGACAAAACACAACAAAATGCAATGTATATTGTATTCCCCAAAGCTACAGAGCAAGAAAACATGCTTATTGTATAAAATAGTGTTAAGCTGGTTATATAATTATGGATACGTGAAGTTTTTTTTCTATGACGATAACAGTGATAATAACTAACCTATTTATTATAGAACAGTCAACTGAGATTTACCTACAGTCAGCTGGATCATCACCATGGCCACTGTGAAAATACTACAATTTATTTATTAAAAGAACAAATGTCTAGTCGTATGAAAAGAGGAACGTTTCATAAACTGCTTTTTGAAGGGTAGCTTCATTGTTGCCAATGTTCACATTTTACGGCATATTTTTATCCGTGGCTGCAAGATTGTTACCAGATTGCGATTAAATGGAGGCAAATAAAAATATTTATATGCAGTATATATCTGCCTTTTCTACACTTAAAAGCCAAAAGTGACCGGGTGATTTCTGAAGCCTTGTTGTAAAGACATTTATTAGAATTAAAACATTATGGCAGCTGCACAGTCAATCCAGAGTAGAAGTAGCTGCACAGTCAGTCCACAGTCTAGAGCAGAAGTAGCTGCACAGTCAGTCCACAGTCTAGAGTAGAAGTAGCTGCACAATCAGTCCACAGTCTGGAGTAGAAGTAGCTGCACAGTCAGTCCACAGTCCAGAGTAGAAGTAGCTGCACAGTCAGTCCACAGTCTGGAGTAGAAGTAGCTGTGCAGCCAGTCCACAGTCTAGAGAAGAAGTAGCTGCACAGTCAGTCCACAGTCTGGAGTAGAAGTAGCTGCACAGTCAGTCCACAGTCTGGAGCAGAGGTAGCTGCACAGTCAGTCCACAGTCTGGAGTAGAAGTAGCTGCGCAGTCAGTCCACAGTCTGGAGTAGAAGTAGCTGCACAGTCAGTCCACAGTCTAGAGTAGAAGTAGCTGCACAGTCAGTCCACAGTTTGGAGTAGAGGTAGCTGCACAGTCAGTCCACAGTCTGGAGTAGAAGTAGCTGCACAGTCAGTCCACAGTCTAGAGTAGAAGTAGCTGCACAGTCAGTCCACAGTTTGGAGTAGAAGTAGCTGCACAGTCAGTCCACAGTCTAGAGTAGAAGTAGCTGCACAGTCAGTCCACAGTTTGGAGTAGAGGTAGCTGCACAGTCAGTCCACAGTCTAGAGTAGAAGTAGCTGCACAGTCAGTCCACAGTCTAGAGTAGAAGTAGCTGCACAGTCAGTCCACAGTCGAGTAGAAGTAGCTGCGCAGTCAGTCCACAGTCTAGAGTAGAAGTAGCTGCGCAGTCAGTCCACAGTCTAGAGTAGAAGTAGCTGCACAGTCAGTCCACAGTCTAGAGTAGAAGTAGCTGCACAGTCAGTCCACAGTCTGGAGTAGAAGTAGCTGCCAGTCAGTTCACAGTCTGGAGTAGAGGTAGCTGCACAATCAGTCCACAGTCTACAGTAGAAGTAGCTGCACAGTCAGTCCACAGTTTAGAGTAGAAGTAGCTGCACAGTCAGTCCACAGTTTGGAGTAGAGGTAGCTGCACAATCAGTCCACAGTCTAGAGTAGAAGTAGCTGCACAGTCAGTCCACAGTCTAGAGTAGAAGTAGCTGCACAGTCAGTCCACCATCTGGAGTAGAAGTAGCTGCCAGTCAGTCCACAGTCTAGTGCCAATAGTGCTCTCGTTCAGACCACAGTCTAGTGAGAACACAAAAATCCATAGTGTAGTATAAATGGTGCCGCATATCTAGTACAAATGCTGCCCCCCTTTCAACCCACAGTCTAGTGTAAACGCTGCCATAAGTTAACCCAAAGTCTGGCACAGAGGATCATTCTTACAAGCCAAATGCTTTGAGAATTAGAGGACCTAATCCTTATTAATGCATCTTATATTACTGCTATGTCTAAAAGTAACAAGTGGCTTCCTAGTTGTGATCTCCTTAGTCTAAAGTTCTCTTTATCATCGGTATTTTAAGGACAGAGGGCCCTTGGAAGAATAGATTACCTTCACTATTGATTTTCCTCAAACCAATTGGCCATAAGGGATCAGTCTTTTTATAGATGGAAACAATAAAAATGTAAAAATGTAGCTATAGGCTTTATACAACCTGATGTGACCGCTACTATTCTCTATCGAGGCTGGCACGCCACAAGACTCAATTCAGGATTCACTGAAGAGGGGAGAAGTGAAATTCACATGTATGCTATTTATCCCATTAAGATAAAAAACAAAATTGGCAAATACCTTACTGTTTCAAAAACAGAAATCATTGATGTATCTCATAAATTGCCTGATGAGGCTTAAAGGGGTACTCCACTGGAAAAAAATTTTTTTTTAAATCAACTGGTGCCAAAAGTTAAACAGATTTGTAAATGACTTCTATTAAAAAATCTTAATCCTTCCAGTAATTATCAGCTGCTGTCATGATCCAGAGGAAGTTCTTTTCTTTTGAATTTCCTTTCTGCCTGACCACAGTGCTCTCTGCTGACACCTCTGTCCATTTTAGGAACTGTCCAGAGCAGGATAGGTTTTCAATTGGGGATTTGCCCCTTCTCTGGACAGTTCCTAAAATGGACAGAGTTGTCAGCAGAGAGCACTGTGGTCAGGCAGAAAGGAAATTCAAAAAGAAAAAAACTTCCTGTGGATCATAACAGCAGCTGATAAGTACTGGAAGGATTAAAAAAATTAATAGAAGCAATTTACTAATTTGTTTAACTTTCTGGGACCAGTTTATAAAAAAAAAAAAAAAAAGTTTTCCAGTGGAGTACCCCTTTAACAGTATTAAAGGAGTTCTCCAACTGAACTCTTTTATCCCCCGCTGTGCCCGGGCTGTAAAACTATACATAATAAACTTTCATTTACCTGCCTACGTTCCCCCGTTTTTCCGATATCGCCGCCCATGCTCCGGTCCCTGTCAGCTTCCTCTTCCTGTGGGTCGGTGACTTAACTCTGTGCTCAGCCTATCAGCGGCCGCGACGGGACATTGCTGCGGCCGCTGATAGGCTGAGCGCAGAGTGAAGTCACCGACCCGCAGGAAGTGGAAGAGACCGGGACGGCGATATCGGAACAACGGGGGATCGTAGGCAGGTAAGTGAAAGTTT
>NW_026609652.1:0-27076 GCF_029499605.1 Hyla sarda | reverse complement strand
CACATCTTGCAGGGAGGCAAGCAGGACAACAAGGCCCCAATAATTATTTTATATGATAGACCATGTGTAACTATGGCTCCATTTAAACTCTTCTAGGATGATGACCCCCATACCAGACATCAGTGGGGACTATGGATAGGTGACAAACATTCTCCATAGGATAATCCCTTGCACATTAACTAAAACATCTAATAATGCATCAATATGATAGTTGGCAAAATCTCTGATCCTAAACATCTGCACTTACCTGCTCCAGGTAGTGGTTTTGTCTTATCGGGGTATAAACTATTATCAACCCGGGAACCAGGAAACTTATCATTCTGCTTATAATGACTGTCAGGTTCTGTAAATGAATAATCATAAAATTATAACACAATCCCAATAAACAGCATTGCAACTTTAGTAGTCCTGGAATTAAAATAACCAGCAGTTACAACAAAGGAATAAAGCACAGGGAGAGTTACAATAGTTGTAGATAGTGAGGACGCTACCTAACAGCTGATCTCTGAGTATTATATGAGGAGAGTAAAATATAGGGGCTTATCTCCTATATTTTCAGGTCTTGGGTGGGGTGAGGAAAAATATAAAAACCCTGCGTCGTTGCGATGCATGGCGCGGCGCCGTGCAGCGCATAGCAACGACGCAGGGGACGCACGCCGGAGGCCTGCAGCAGCGCGGACCCGACCCCGGCAACAGG
Organism: Hyla sarda; assembly: GCF_029499605.1. Lineage (NCBI taxonomy): Eukaryota > Metazoa > Chordata > Amphibia > Anura > Hylidae > Hyla > Hyla sarda. The sequence continues at coordinate 26,379 of NW_026609652.1, read as the reverse complement.
TAATTATGCCACCGGGGATGGGGGAGGCAACAGGGCAGCGGCGCTGGCAATGGATGCCGCTGCCCCTTCTCTCCCCCTGGCTATCGGCGCCCCATGGGGCGCCGACACCGATAGTCAGGGGGACAGAACGGGCAGCGGCGCCGATAGCCAGGGGGAGAGAAGGGTCGGCAGCAGGGCTCTAGACCCCAGGAAAGGCAGGGGGAGAGAAGTGGGCAGCGACGGCCTCTTTCCCCTGCCTTTCCTGGGGGTGTATCGGGGTATACACGCACCCTCATTTTACCATGGATATTTGGGTAAAAAACTTTTTTTACCCACATATCCTTGGTAAAATGAGGGTGCGTGTTATAGGCCGGTGCGTGGTATACCCCGATAAATACGGTAAGTGTGGAGTAGTTTTACGAATTGAAAATGATTTCAGTACTGGATATTGCTCTCACCATTTTACTGAGAGGAGGAAAAATAAATAACATGTTCAAGAAAAGCAAATGGCTTTGGGAAAACAAGTGGAACAAAAAACATTTTTTTCTCCAATTTTTCTGCCCCCCCCCCCCCCCCCCCAGTCATAACTAAAGTGAGTATAGCTCATATTTTTGCACAAGAAATCTAAAAAGTAAGGAAATTCAGAAAACAGCTTTAATAGTATTACCACCGTTAAGCAGAGGAGAGAGGCTTTGACAACATTTCTCATGTGAATCACAGCTGAGTAAGTCCAAATGCAGAATACCTGAATATCTGCCTGCTCCTTGCCCCATCAGAGGTCTAAGTTCCTTAGAGGGGCCCAGATTATCTAATCTGGTACCAGAAATGCCCTGAGTCTGATTGAAACCTGTGAAATGAAAAAACAAAGTTTTGATAATACCCATAGATATTGTAGATTATGCTACAGAACCTGCTTTGGCTCTGTTCACCCTTAATAACATGACAGCCGGCTTAGGCACATACACCTTTAACAATGGGCACAAAGAAATGTGAATTCACATCTGTGCTGGAGGCTCTAGATTTTGTCCTTTTTGACAGGAAAAACAGAGCTGTCAATAGGATTAGTTAGTCGCCATGGTGGTGCTACAGATCCAGCACTGCGTCATGTTTTCCTCTTATAGAAAAAACACAAAGCAGGTGTGACAGAGCTCTATGTATTTATGGCCTGATCTGTATATGACAGACCATGTCTGACCATGCCTACATTCAAACTCCTCTGGAATTGGGGCTTGGGCCCCCCTTACTAGAGACCAGTGGGGACTGCTGATAGGTGATAAACGTTGTCCATGTCATAACTGCTTTCACATTCACTAAAACATCCACTAATCCAACAATAATAATCAGTATGATAATTGTTAAATTCTCTGATCATGAACATCTGTAGTTACCTGCTCCAGGTGGTGGTTTTGTCTTATCGTGGGGACCAGGAAGCGGCTCATTCTGCTTATAATGACTGGCAGGTTCTGTAAATAAATAATAATAGAATTATAACACAATCTCAACGAGAAGCATTGCAATTTTGGTCACACCGGAAAGAAAATCACCAGCAAATACAGCATATGAAGAAAGCAGAGGGAGAGTTACAATAGTCCTATAGAGCGAGGACCCTACCAGCTTTCTGAACTCTGGGTGTGATATGAGGAGAGTAATAGGATATTGGGGCTTATTTCCTATATTTTCAGGACTTGAGGGGGGTGATGATTTAATTGTCCAACTTATGGGGAAAAATATCCTACTCTCTGTTATTGTTCTAGTAACAACAATAGACACTATATTCACCAGTATAAATGGCCGCAGGTTTGCTTACATGGCTGCAGTGGTAATGTCATGGCCACGCTCCCTAGTGACATCACGCCAAGCCCCCTCCATTCATGTCTATGGAAAGGGGCGCGACGGCTGTCACGCCCCTCCCATAGACATGAATGGAGGGGGCGTGGCATCACTAGGGGATGTGGCTGTGACGTTACGTCCCCGTCTGGTAGACAGCACCCTGTACAGAATGCCAGGGCTGCACCAAGATGGCGGGGGTCCCCAGCGACAGGACCCCTGCGATCATACATCTTATCCCCTATCTTTTGAATAGGGGATAAGATGTATAAAGCCGGAACACCACTTTAAACGAGTACAGCTGATATTTTTATAATAGAACACTTTTATATTAGAAGCAGTAGGAAATTAAGACAACCCTTTTAACCGTATTGCTAATGTAAAGCACAGCTGAGAGGAGAGGCATTAATACATTTCCCACATAAATCATAACTTTGTAAGTCACAATGGGCAATACCTGAATATCTGCCTGCTCCTTGTCCAACCAGAGGTCTTGCTTCCTTAGAGGGGCCTTGATTATCATATCTGGAGCCAGAAATGCCCTGACTGTGACTGAAATGTGTTTCAGGACCTGAGGAATGAAAAAGAAGAATTTTTTTGTACTGACCGTAAATTCTCTTTCTCGTAGCCTTCATTGGGGAACACAGAGTACCATGGGTATTATGCTGCTGTCCACTAGGAGTCTGAGACTAGGCAAAAAAAGAGGTTTGCTCCTCCCAGCAGAAAATACCCGCCTTCAGGCACAGAGCTAATCAGTTGTGTCACAAAGCAGAAGGAGAAGACAAACAAAGGAGATTCATCCGAAGGACAAAAGTAACAAACAGGCAACAAAACAACCTGACCAGGAACCATAAATGGGTGGGTGCTGTGTTCCCCAATGAAGGCTACGAGAAAGAGATTTTACGGTGAGTACAAAGAAAATCTCCTTTTCTCGGTCGCCTTTTAGGGGGAACACAGAGACCATGGGACGTCCCAAAGCAGTCCCTGGGGTAGGAAAAACAACCGCCAGAAAGGGGAAGAGCAATTCAGGGACTGAACTATACCCAATCGCACAGGAACGTTGAAGAGGCCTAGGAGGAAACAGGAAACCCACCACCTGGAAACACCCACAAAACATGAGGGGAGAGCTAGGACCTGAAATGGAAGGAACCAAGCAAGGATGGTGGTCCAACCTCTAAACAAATGCAACATCTGGGGCCTGACGGCCAGTCAGCCCCCTGGCCGGAGGGCGAACACCACAGAAAAAACATAAGGCACAGGACCACCGAGGCCTGGCCCAAACGTGGAAGAGAGAGCGACAAGATAACTCTAATTCAGGGGTTCCACAAAGCAAACAAACATGGCGAGGAAACTCCAGCTGCCAGAAGAGAAGCATGCAGGACAGGCCCGAAGCGAGAGTCCCACTAGGAGGCCAGCTGCAACTACAGGACTGAGGCAGAGAAGAGAGAATGACAAGAAGGCGGCAGCTGAACATGCCCAGCAGAGTGCAAAACCTTCAGAAGGTGGAACTAGAAGCCGCCGGAAAAGGAGAAGAAAGACAGACAAACAAGATCCATGTCCAGGCCCAAACGCACAACACTCCGGCCCAGAAGACGACTAGGGCAGGAGCACATTGCTGACTGCTCGGACCGAGAGACCCGGACACCGAACCACAGTCCCAAGGCCATGCTGCCAAGGGACCGGGTGGAAGACGAAACTCAAAGAGCACACAGTATCGCCTGGAAAGGCGAGGAAAATTGAGGGCGACGGGAGTACAACACCCATCTAGGTGCGAATTGCCAGACAGAGGTAACCAGGAGGACAGAAGGGCCCTCGGCCACAAGGTCCGTTCACCCCAGAGGGAGACGATGAGAGACAAACAGGTCGGTAAGGAGGTTAGAACTATCTGGAAACCCTGGAACAGTCTTCATGAGAACCAGAGGGTCCTACATCCGGGAATAAGTTGAGGGACCACGGGGTCCCACACCAGAAGTGGCTAAGCAAGCCCAAGCCGGGGCAAAACGCCCCAGGTGAAGAGCCCTAGGCCGAAAAGAATAGGGAAACTACCTTGGAGACCGGGACATGTAACTGCCACCTGGAAGATAGCACAACACAAAGGGTCCTGAACAAGTATGGGACCACCATGAACGAAGTTGCATACCCTTAGAGGGAACGGCAGGCAGAGCAACAGGCAACACTAGCACTGAGCATTGGATCCGAGCGGTCAGAACGGACTGGATGACTCCAAGGAAACACAGCCCAGAAGGCAAGGCACAGAGAGAGAGACAGAAGGGACCCAGCTCCGGTGTCAGTCCAGCGGAAACAATAAGGCACATAAACAGAAGACATTATCTGGGCGCTGGAGGTCGCCCACCAGACTGTTGTCCAGTCACTGAACAACTGACACCCACCCCGAAAGAGGACGGAAATGCCGCATCGAGACTGATGCAGAAACCGCACAAGGACTGCCCGGATGTAGCCTAAGCAAGTTACCCTGAAGGAGAGTGCCACATGAGGGTCAGGTTAACTAGAGTAGAAACCACGCCAGGGTCACCAACACCCCACGCAGAAAAAACAGGGGGGGTGAGAGCAGTAACCATCCCAGCAGGAGAAAAAATAGGCCACCTACGAAACCTGCCCATGAGCCAGGGTGTGAAAAATTACTGCATGATTAATAGCAGGCATCGTATCGTAGGCAATAGAAATAGGTAGCAAGAAAACTAATACCCATGCCATGGAGAAAAATTTGATGGATGAACCAGCCAGAGCAGTAGAGTAGCTCACCATGATACCTTTTCTGGGAAGGGAAATGTGAACCCTGGACTAGCCAGAGTCGGAATCCACTAAGCCCCGACCTGTATACAATGTCAGTCCACGCATGACTGTGAACGACTCCCCCCCGTGGAAGGGGGAAGAGAAAAGGCTCTAATGACCCATGCAGGTACTCCGCAAACCTGCCCTTTCTATAAAAAAGGGGGGGGGGGGGGAGTACAGTAGGTAGTCCACAATGTACTGCCCCTATAAAACCATTGATACTTCACATAAGGAAGGGAGGAAAAGGACACCATGACTGTCCAGAGCCCGGTGAATACACAGGGTCACTCTACAGAGCCCCTCGTACCAGTAGAAGAGTACTAGAACCGCCACCGTGAAAGAGGCAATCACTGCATAGGCTTCTGACCAGGACAATAGCAGACATGACTGTACACCCATGGTACATAACACATGGCAGCGATAAAGGGGTTGCTGCTGCTTGCAAAGGTGGTACATTGCACCTGGAGGGACCGTAATAGGACACCTCCCAAAGGAAGTGGGGGACCGGAATCTCAGCTGCAGTGTGGCAGACCGCACGTTCCCCTGTACGTGATAGAGAGTGCTCAGCACACGCAGGATCACCCCATCGTCAACTCCCACATGCAGTGGGGTACCGGAACTGCCAGTGCAGATGTGACAGACATCGTGCTGTCTATGGGCATCACAGAGGGTCCAATTAGCATCGGTCCACTCACACGTATAGTGGGGAACCGGAACTGCAGCCACGGATGCAGCAGGTGTCAAGTATTCCCTAAGAGTTGTAGAGGGTCCATTATACGTTGCAACTCCCACTCACAGTGGAGTGCCGTAACTGCAAACGCAGATGTGGTAAACATCACGCCATCCATGGGCATCGCAGAGTGTCCAACCTACATCGGTCCACTCACACGTATAGTGGGGTACCGGAACTGCAGATGCGGCAGGCGTTACGTACTCCCTAGGAATCAAAGAGGGTCTATTGTACATCGGTCTACTCTCACTCACAGCAGCTGTGGCAGATGACACACTCACCAGATTACACTGGATTAGCCTACGGAAGCTGCAGAGAATTTGTCACCCACGCCATGTCACCCTGTTCAGGTACCTCACACAGGTAGAGGGGAGAACGGAACTTCAGGCACAGCAGACCTGGCCCTGATGACCGGTGGCGAACGAAACAGACAGGTGCTGTCAGGTTTCCTGAAATTCCCCAAGGAATGATATGGAAGTCGAGCCATGCCGATGACTATCCCTAGGTCTGGACCACTGACAGGGAGGATGCAAGTTGCCAGGGGACTAAAGTTATGGAGCACCAGCGGGCAGCCGGGAATCGCAGCACGCTGGATACCGCGCCTCCCCGGAAGCCGTCCCATAAACCAGGCTGGGGACCAAACGGGGTCAGGGCTGCATGATCAGGGTGCCGGCAGCAGGGAAAAGAGAAGTAACGGTGCAAAAACGCGTCTCCCCAATGGCAGCCCCACGGACCAGGCCAGAGACTGAATGCCTGATTCGGCCGGCCCGTCCCCACTGCTGCACTGCCCGGCCACGGACCAGAGACCCGTTCCCATAGAAGGCCATGGACCAGAGACCCGTTCCCATAGAAGGCCATGAAATGCAGCCTCACTAAGCCTGCTGCAACACAGGTACAGGGGGGAGGGGAACCTTAGTCCGTCAGCCAGCTAGCCGACATGGGGTGAGAGGAGCTGGGGAAAAATGTCCATAGCTTAGTGGAGCTGGGGAGCTGAGTGGCCGGGTGAGGGAGGGAGACAGGCCACCGGACTGACCCCTACAGGTTTGGCGCTGGGGCCATGAGGGGTCTTGTCCAGAGCAGCCACCAGCAATGGCAGCCGAGGAGCTGGGCATAGTGTATAGGACCCCTAGAAGGTAGAGGAGGAATGGAAGGGGGAATGTAGTACATACTCACCCGCAGACCTCATCTTCCTATACTTACCCTGAAGTCTTCGGCCAGCTAAAAACCACGCTGCATCACACCAAACTGCCATAGTATGGCGGCAGGGGCAAGTGGGGGACCCGGACCCAGCGTACTCTGCCAGGCGCTGGCTGTTGGAGAGAAGGGTTTAACGGCCCATACTCTATGCACCGTGCCCCTTCATCGCATGTGGGTGATCAGGTAGCGCCATGCTCCTGTCGCCCAACCTAGAAAAATAACTAAAGGGAAAAAACCTTAACTTAACATCCCTAGCTAGAAAATAATAAAACAGAAAACACCAGGTCTGGAGAGAACTCCAGACCTGTGTCTGCCTCCTACTGACACTAAGCTAAAAACTCACTGGCTCAGTGCCTGTAGGCGGGTATATCCTGCTGGGAGGAGCAGACTTCTTTTTTTTGCCTAGTGTCAGCCTACTAGTGGACAGCAGCATAATACCCATTGTGTCTGTATTCCCCAATAAGGCGACCAAGAAACATAATTGTTGAAAAGACGCTTAGATATTGCGATATCTTACAACAGAAGCTGCTCAGAAGCTGTTCACGCTGGACAACATGAAAGTGGGTTAGGCACATGCTCCTTTAACAACAGGCACAAAGAAATACCAACTTAGGCTACATTCACATATGTGCTGGAGCTTAAAGGTAGGTTTTGCTCTATTTTTGGGGATTTTGACAAAAAGAATACAGATGTCTCATAATAAGGCAATAGGATCAGTTAGAGGCCACCAGTATCTGTTGTGTGACAGACCTGGCACTTCATCATGGTTTTTGCTTATGAACAGAATCACAAGGCAGATGTGACTGAGCCATTTGTATTTATTGCCTGATTGTGCAGGACACATTTATACACACATTTTGCAGGAGGCGGCAAGCAGGACAACAGGGACTCAATAATTATTTAACCCCTTAAGGACACAGCCCATTTTAGCCTTAAAGAGGTATTCCGCTGCCCAGCATTTGGAACAAACTGCTCCGAACGCGGGATCCAGCGCCTGGAGCGCGTGACGTCATTACCCCGTCCCCTCATGATGTCACCCCCCCCCCCAATGCAAGTCTATGGGAGGGGGCATGACAGCCGTCACAACTTGCATTGAGGGGGGGCGTGACGTAATGAGAGGGCGGGGCAATGACGTCACAAGCTCCCAGGACTGGCTCCTGCTTTTGGAACAGTTTGTTCCAAACGCTGAGCAGCAGAGTACCCCTTTAAGGACACAGCCAATTAAAATGTTTGCGTTTTCGTTTTTTTTCTCCTCGCCTTCTAAAAATCATAACTCTTTTATATTTCCATATACAGACCCATGTGAGGGCTTTTTATTTCTTTTTTTGCATTACCAATTGTACTTTGTAATGACACCATAAAATGGATGTCAAACCGAAAAAATTATGTGTATGAGGAAATTGAAAAGAAAACTGAAATTTTGCACATTTAGGAGGGTTTCATTTTTACGCTGTACACTATACAGTAAAAATGACAATTTTTTGTATTCTGTGGGTCAATATGAATATAATGATTCCCATAATAACATACTTTTCTATTATCGTACTGCTTTTATTTTTTCTATTTTTACATTTAACAAAATATGTAAAAAAATTGCCCTATTCTTACCACCTACGACTTTCACTTTTTTTTTTGTATACGGGGCTGTATGAGTGCTCATTTTTTATGCCGTAATCTGTAGGGTTTTTTTTTTGCATGACTTTTGCATAGTATTTAGAGTATTTGATCACATTTTATTATTTTATTTTGGAATGAGAGGTGACCAAAACAAAGCAATGTTGGACTTTTTTGTTTTTACATTTACGCCGTTCAACGTATGGAATCCTCTACATAAATATTTTTTTTTTTTGGCCCCATAGGGGACTATTTAAAGCAATTATTTGATTGCTAATACTGTTCAGTGCTATGCATAGGCATGGCACTGATCAGTATTATTGGCGATCTTCTCTGGTCTGCTCCATGTCAGACCAGAGAAGACGACGCGGGGAAGATGGACGGAGGCAGGTGAGGGAACCTCGGTCTGCCATCTTGGCTGATCTGATCCCCGCGGCCATGCATCCATCTTGCTGCAGATGACGTGATCTGTATTGAGGAGTTAATGGCAGACATCAGCGTGATCGCAGTCGGGACCTGCAATGCATGATGTGAGCACAGACCCGATGTTCGCCTCCTGTATAGGATGTAAATGTATGTCCTGGTGCGCTAAATACCAGCGGCTCAGGATGTACATTTACGTCCTATGTCTTTAGGAATTTAATATGACAGACCATGTGTCCATTCAAACTCCTCTGGGACTCAGGACCCTCCTACTAGTAATTAGTTGGGACTATGTAAAGGTGATAAACAATTTCCACAAAACATCCAATAATGCATCTATAGGATATACTGTAATTTCCCCCCATCATGAACATGTGCAGTTACCTTCTCCAGGTAGCAGTTTTGTCTTATCGGGGTATAAACTGTTGTCAATCCGGGAACCAGGAAATGGCTCATTCTGTTTATAATGACTGCCAGGTTCTGTAAATGAATCACAGAATTATAACACAATCTCAGGGAGCAGAGTTGCTATTTTCATAGTGCGGGAAAGAAAATCACCAGCGATGACAGACTTTTGCTTCATGTCACAGAAGAAAGTGCCGCTACTCCAGTCCTCACCTTTGGCTTTGTTTATATAGCTGTAGCAAAAACACCTGTATAAGGCTGGGTTCACATCATGTTTTTGCAATACAGTTTCCGTATCAGGGTTTTGATGAAAAACTGATTCCTCAAAACAACTAAAAAAAATTACTTTTCCCTCCATTATGAATAAAGTTTTACTTGTTTGATTGAAATTCCAAGAAAAAAACTGTGTAAAGTTAAAAACTGGTGAAATCGGTTCTGTATGGTTCCCATTGACTCCCATGTTAAATAAAAATAAAGAAGTATACATCTCAATATGTTTTTTTACCCAGACCAAAAACCGTGGTAGGCTACGGTTTTGGGTACGGGAAAAAAAAACTGACAAAACCGTCCAGGATCCAAAATGGACACAACCTGATGCATCTTTTGGCATATGGTTTTCAATGGAGAGTCAATGCATACAGTTTTCAATACGGTTCCATAAGGTTTTCAAATTGAAAACGTATACGGGAACTGTATTGCAAAAACGTGGTGTGAACCCAGCCTTAGTTATCACTGGCTCCAGTGTTCTCCTGCTGTATATTACAGAGGCCAGTGACTGTCTACAGAGGTGACTTGTGTATACGGGCATATTATCGTTGCACGCATGTAGAGAGATCCAGAGGAAAGGACTGATTAAACGGGTGGGTATAGCTTCCATTTTTGGTATTCTTAACAAGCAGTAGAAAAATTGGCCAACCCTTTCAATAGTATTACCAATGTAAATCCCAGGTTTCAGAGAGGCTTTCACAACATTTCTTATGTGGGTCACAAATGTGCACAATGTGGAATACCTGGATATTTTCCTGCTCCTTGCCCCATGAGAAGTCTTGAATCCTTAGAAGGATCTGTATTATCAAACCTGGAGCCCGGAATTTGCCTGAAATGTGTTTCTGAACCTGTAAAATAAAATAATATTACAAAACAAAACACATTAGATGATTTGAGGGGGGAAGATATTGTGACATCTGGCTACAAAAGCTGCTTTGACACTGTTGATGCTGACTAGACAGTGCATAGTGGCTTTGGTGCATGCCCCTCATGAATGATTGGTAACACAGCACATCCCAATATTATACTTTGTGAATACAGCAAATCCAGAGACTCACAATATCCTGGACAATAGACATTTAAAAAGTGACAAACATGTCACTTGTTCGTCATTGTTTAATAGGTGCTAATTTGGTAAGATTTACTTTGAAGGGCTGAAGCATTTCAATCATTTATCTGTGTAAAGCTATTGCACTAAAGCAGTGTTTCCCAATCATGGTGCGTCCAGCTGTTGCAAAACTACAATTCCCAGCATGCCCGGACAGCCAAAGGCTGTCCGGGCATGCTGGGAGTTGTAGTTTTGCAACAGCTGGAGGCACCCTGGTTGGGAAACACTGCACTACAGCATCACAATGTAGCATGCGATTCTACATACCAATCGGAGGCATATAGAGGTGCTGTCCATAGAAGACAATAAGCACCAAATTCTGGCCAGGTAAAACAGATCCGGAGCATCATCATGCAATAAAGCTGATGTCTTTCACATCCTCCATATTTACAATTACCTGAACCTAAGAGAGGTTTCATCTTATCAAGAGATCCACTGCTGTCAATCCTGGGACCAGGAAACTGCTCATTTTGGTTAAAACGACTGCCAGGTTCTATAAATGAATAAGATCATTACAAAGTAAGCTAATAAAACCTCATATTAATCACAAAAATCACAGGAAAAAAGGGATGCCTATTTATGAACAGACACCAACCCAGACAGTGTTTACAGCCTGTTCAGGATGTTGATGGGAAGAGTAGCTGTGGGGTCCTAGTGCACTGTACCATGGAGTGTCATAAGACTCCAACTACAGCACGGGAAGAAGCAGCCTGTGGAAGAGGAAAAAGGAAAGGGCTTCTTGGAATGGCAGGAGTGGACGGCCGCCAGAAAGCTGCAAACTGGATGTGATGTCACAGCCACGCCCCCTAGTGATGTCACACCCTCCCCCTCCATTCATTTCCATGGGAGGGGGCGTGAGGCCAAGATGCATAATGCCAGAATACCCCTTTAACTGGACAAGAATGAAATTGAATGTTGGGGATTGCCACTAACATTAAAAACACCACTCCTTTTGTGTAGGGATGGCTGTGTCGCTTGCTTACATTTAAAATTTAGAAAAAAGAGATTTTACGGTAAGTGTTAAAAAATCTCCTTCTCAAAGGATCCATTGGGGGACACAGACCGTGGGTGTATGCTGCTGTCTCTAGGAGGTATGACACTATGGCAACAAAAAAAGTCGGCTCCTCCCAGCAGGATATACCCGCCTCCAGGCCCTGAGCTAATCAGGTTGTGTACCAGAGCAATAGGAGAGGACCGACAGGTCAAGGAAAAAACACGAACTGTCCGAGAACCAGAAGAAAAAATATAACTGAACACACCCTCGGACAGAAAACCAAAGAGAAACCCAAATGGGTGGGAGCTGTGTCCCCCAATGGATCCTTCGAGAAAGAGATTTTACGGTAAGTGTTAAAAAATCTCCTTTTCTCTATCGGCTCCATTGGGGGATACAGACCGTGGGACGTACCAATGCCGTCCCTTGGGTGGGCAGATAATCAGTTAGGCAGACGGCTGTTCCACTGCCACCTGCAGCACTTTACGGCCCAGACTAGCATCAGCCGATGCGAAGGTATGAACCCGGTAGAACCTCGAGAAAGTGTGCAAAGACGACCAAGCAGCCGCCTTGCAAATCTGCGAGGCCGAGGCCTTGTTCTGGAGAGCCCAGGATGCCCCAACAGAACGGGTAGAATGAGCCACAACCCTGAAGGGAGGAACCTTCCCCCTACAGCGATAGGTTTCCGAAATGGCAGACCGGATCCACCGAGAAATGGTGGCCTTGTAAGCAGGTTGTCCCTTGCGATGACCTTCCGTAAGGACGAAAAAGGAATCACACTGAAGAAACGAAGAAGTGATAGAGAGGTAAGACCTAACAGCCCGAACCACATCCAGTTTGTGGAGTAAATGCTCCTTAGGATGAGAAGGAGCGGGACAGAAGGACGGAAGAACAATGTCCTCATTGAGATGAAAGGCCGAAACCACCTTATGCAAAAAGGAAGGATCTGGCCGGAAGACAACCTTGCCCTGATGAATCACCAGAAACGGAGAAAGGCAGGAGAGAGCTGCCAATTCAGACACTCTCCGAATGGAGGTGATAGCAAGAAATGCCACATTCCAAGAAAGGAGGCACAGGGACACCTCCCTAAGGGGTTAAAAAGGTTCACCTTGGAGGACCCCCAGAACCAGATTCAAGTCCCAAGGGGGAGAAGGTGACCGATAAGGAGGGGCAGCATGCGCCACTCCTTGAAGAAAGGTCCGGACATGAGAATTAGAAGCCAGAGGACGCTGGAAAAGAATAGAAAGGGCCGAAACCTGACCCTTAAGGGAACTGAGAGACAACCCCAGTTCCAAACCCGACTGCAAGAAAGAGAGAAGACAGGGAACAGAAAAAGTAACAGGAGACAAAACCTGAGCTTCACACCAACGAAAATAAGACCGCCAAGTACGGTGGTAAATCTTTGTCGAGGAGGGTTTACGAGCCCTGAGCATGGTGCGAATGACTTGGGAAGAGAAACCGCGGGCTCTCAAAACCGTGGTCTCAACCGCCACGCCGTCAAATGCAGCGACTGTAAATTGGGGTGCCAAAGAGGACCCTGAGACACAAGGTCCGAACGGAGTGGAAGGTGTAGTGGAGTGTCGTCCAGGAGCCTGACCAGGTCGGCGTACCACGACCTTCGCGGCCAATCTGGAGCCACCAAAATGGCAGGAACGCCCTCCGCTTTGAGCTTCAGAACCCTGGGAAGGAGCAGAAGGGGAGGAAACAGATGGGGCAGAGCAAACCCTGTCCAAGGAATCACTAGGGCATCCACAGCTAGCGCCAGGGGGTCCCGGGACTTCGCCACAAAAGGAAGGATCTTCCAATTGTGCCGAGACGCGAAGAGGTCCACGTCTGGAGTGCCCCAGAGGTCGCAGATCTGCGCGAAGACCTCCGGATGCAGAGACCACTCGCTGGGGTCGGCCGATGACCGGCTGAGGAAGTCCGCTTCCCAGTTGAGCACACCCGGAATGTGAATGGCCAGAACCTTGTTTTCCTCCCAGAAGAGAATCTTCGTCACCTCGGCCATGGCTGCCGAGCTGCGAGTGCCGCCTTGCCGATTCATGTACTCCACGGCCGTGGCATTGTCCGACTGGACGCGGACAGGGCGGGACTGAAGAAGGCACTCCCAATGAAGAAGGCAAAGAAGATTCGCCCTCAGTTCCAAGATGTTTATCGGAAGAGAGCTTCCTGGGGAGACCAGAGGCCTTGAACCGTCCAGTCCCTGAACACACCGCCCCAGCCCGACAGACTGGCATCCGTTGTAACCACCTGCCAGTGGAGGGGAAGAAATGATCGTTCCTGAAGAAGAAGGGGGCAGCGGAGCCACCAGAGCAGAGACTGATGGATCAGATGAGGGAGAGCAATCTTGCGATCGAGAGACAGAGGAGATCTGTCCCGTCGAGAGAGAATCGCCAGTTGAAGGGGACGGTAATGAAACTGGGACCTGGGCCCGAAGGGAGCGGACTCCTGACAGTAGTGTCAGACGATTGTCCGGCGTAAGGAAAAACCTGGCAGAGGCCGTGTTGAATTGAAGTCCCAGGAAGATCAGAGACTGAGTGGGAGAAAGGACAGACTTGTCCCTGTTTTCCATCCACCCGAAGCGATCCAGGGTCTGGAGGGTGAGATCCACATTCTCCAGGGTCTGGACTCTGGTGGGAGCCTTGATGAGAAGGTCATCTAGGTAAGGGATTACTGAGACTCCCCTCGACCGCAACAGGGCTATCACTGGCGCAAGGATCTTGGTAAAGACCCGAGGAGCAGTGGCCAGACCAAAGGGGAGGACTACGAATTGAAAATGCCCCTCCGGAACCGCAAAACAGAGGTACAGTTGATGGCCGGGAAATATTGGAACATGGAGGTAGGCATCTTTGATGTCCACCGAAGAAAGAAATTCCCCTTGTTCCATGGATGCCACTACCGAACGGAGGGATTCCATTGGAAAGTGGCGGATGAGAAGATGACGGGTGAGACGCTTGAGGTCCAGGACTGGCCGCACCGAACCGCCCTTCTTGGGAACCACAAAAAGATATGAATAGATACCCCGAAAACGTTCCCTTGGAGAAATGGGGACAATAACTCCCTGGAGAAGCAGGGACTGGAGAGCCTCCTGAAACTTCTTCGCCAGAGAAGGAGATCAGGGAGCCCAGGACTGAAAAAAACGATCCCTCGGGAGGGAGGCAAACTCGATTAGGTATCCGTTGGACACCACGTCCCTGACCCAAGAGTCCTGAATGTGTGTGGTCCAGATGTCTCGAAAAAATAAGAGACGACCTCCCACACGAGAAAAATCTGCGGGTGGGGGCATCGCTTCATGCGGAAGTGGGTTTGCGGTTGCCCGATTTGGCCGCAAAACGCCTCAGAAATAATCTTGTCAAGGCGCTTTCCAAAAAGACGGGCACCAGTAATAAGAAGCTCGGTGAGAGACCTTTTGTAAGCGGCATCCGCATCCCAAGCCTTAAGCCACATGGAACGGCGGAGGGCCGCTAGGTGACCCACAGCAAAGGCAGCGCAACGGGCTGACTGCATAGAAGCTGTGCACAGAAATTCCTCAGCTTTAGAGCATTGGAGGACCAAAGCAGACAGATCCTCTGGGGGGGATCCCGCCTGGATACCCTGACGGATCTTTGAGCACCACAACGATAGGTCTTTGGACACCCAAGCCGAGGCGAAGGTGGGAAGAAGAGAATAGCCTGCTGCTTCAGAGGCAAACTTCGCTAAGGACTCCACCTTCTTGTCCGTTGGGTCCTTGAAGGCAGCTGCATCTGCCAGTGGCAGTGTGGTAGCCTTAGAGAGGCGGGAAATTGGTGGATCCACCGAGTGAGGGGAAACCACCTTAGAGACAAGGTCCTTGTCGAATGGGTAACGCACCTGAACCTTCTTCATTCCCGGGAACCTCTTGTCTGGATGTTTCTATGCAGATTCCAGAAGGGTGTCAAATTCAGCGTGAGAGCTGAACCTTTGAGGTGCCGGTTTAGCACGATGAAAGGATACTTCAGGAGTCACTTCCGAAGATCCTGGGTCCTCTAAGTGAAAGGTGTCTCTTATGAGTTCACCGTTTCAATTGAATCCAATCAGAGTCAGACACCGATTCGAAAGCCTCATCCGCCAGTTCACCAAGAGAATGTGAACAAGTGGAGGCAACCCTGGAGGGGGGCGGCCCTGACCGGGTACGCGGCTCTGGCTAGGCAGAGTGGCGACTGCGGGAACGTCTTCTGGAGGAGCAACGTTTGTGACCAGACCCGGAGGGGCGGGACCCACGTCTACCTGAAGACTCAATGGAAGAGTCAGATGATGCACCCCTAGTACGCTTTTGAGAGCGTGAGGTATGTGGAGAAGGGGAGCGGGTCCCTTTAGAGGGCAGGCGCAGGGCAGACACCACGTCACAGGAGGCTTCAGCCACCGAACGGGAGACTTGAGTCAAGTCAGCCATATACTGGGATAGGGAAGAAACCCAGGCTGGAGGGGCGGCCGAATCCACCGGAACTGAAAGAGCATCCATGGGGTCTGGGGCAGCAGAGGAGCAGGCAGAGCAAGTGGATTCAGCAGAACCAGGCATTTTGGCATTACAGCTGTGCTGTGAGGAGAACTCCGCTCTGAGTGAAAGAGAGGGAGAAACAGGCCAGCCAATAGCCATAGTGGGGCGTGCCTGGAGCAGAGGCACTGTCTAATTGGCCTCTGCCCCCGAAAATCGCACGCAAGGCGCTGATTGGAGGGCAATTCGCGCCCCCAGTAAGCTCCAGCGGCCCTGTGGGCGGAGCTATAGCACCCCAGCAGCCGTGAAGAACAACAGTAATGACGCCCGCTCCTTGCCCCGGGCGCACATGTCCTTAGCGTCTGCGCCCGCGGGCGATACACAAGTCCGCCGGCAGCTGTGCTGCCAAAACTGAAAGTAAGTTGACGCTCCGTGCGCCGAACAGTACAAACGCCGCGGCACGTACGTAAAATAAAGTAGCCAGGTAACCCCTTCCTGCCCAAAATGCCATTGTTCGCCCCTGCTTGAATAAAGATAGAGCCTCAATACAGGCCAGCCCCATAGATCCTGAAAGGTGGGCCAAAAAATGAGGGTCTCCAGAGGTTGCAAGTCAGCACCTAAAGGGAGAAAAATATATACTCACCTGGTCAGAAGAACTTACCTAATGGATTCTTCTGTGAAGTCTTCAGTCAGCCTTCTGTTACCTGCATCACACCGAGCTACCATGGGCGAGCAAGGCGAGCAGGGAAATAGGGGGACCCGGACCCATGAGGTACAACCCCAGGCGCTGACCGTTGGCGAGAGGAGGTTAACAGCGCATATACGCAATGTCTGTGCCCCCTCAATCGCAATGGGAAACAGTGAGCCGCAGTTCCCCACCTGAAAACGTGAAAGAAAAAGGAATAAAAACAAACACATTCCCTAACTAGGAAAATAAAAAAACATAAGACCTGGTCCGGAGAAATCCAGACCATATCCACCTCCTTCAGACACTAAGCTTAAACTGATTAGCTCAGGGCCTGGAGGCGGGTATATCCTGCTGGAAGGAGCCGACTTTTTTTTGTTGCCATAGTGTCATACCTCCTAGAGACAGCAGCATACACCCACGGTCTGTGTCCCCCAATGGAGCCGATAGAGAAATAAAGAATTATAAAAAATAAAAAACACATTAAAGCCACCATAAGTTTGGTCCAAGGTAAATCAAAATTTCAAGTCATAATGAGGGATACCTGAATATCTGCCTGCTCCCGGTCCCATAAGAGGTCTCAAGTCCTTTGATAGATCTGGATTTTCAAATCTGGAGGCAGGAGGTTGATTCTGATTGAAATGTGTTTCACCCCCTGTAGAACAAAACATATATACTTCATAAAATGCCCCTTACATTGCATGAGAACAGCATGAAATACATATGTCAGAACAGCTGTAGTGTGCAAAGGGTCTCCTGCTGATATGGATCACAGGGGTCTCGTCGCTGGGACCCCCCCACGACCTCGGTGCAGCCCCCAGCATTCTGTGCCGGGCGCTGCTTCTAAGACGGGGACGTGACGTCACACCCCCTGTGATGTCATGCCATGCCCCCTCAATTCATGTCTGTGCCAGCAAGACCCCTGTGATCATACATCTTATCCCCTATCTTTTGGATAGGGGATAAGTTGTATATACCCAGAATACCCCTTTAACACAGGAAAAAACTATGTATTGTAGTTCCCACCTCCCTTTGACTAATAGGGAATATTTAAAAACAGCCCTAACAAAAAAAGGGCTACTTTTTAAGAGCAGTTCCACTTCGAAGCTCACACGGAAATCAATGGGAACTTGAATAAAAAAAAGAAAAACCTAAAAAGCTGCAAGAAAATCCACATCAAATCCAGTACCAAAAGATATATAGCAATGATAGGAGTGACATCAGGTGATGGTCAGGATTATACAGTCAGGGATGTGAATTAGACATATAGACCCCTCAGTATAAAACATTCACACACCCTGACTGTATAATCCTGACCATTTCATGACTTCCATTATTAAATACAAGTTCACACCCAACTGACTATTCCCTGAATTGTCAGACAAACTATTAACCCTTATATCTCAAAAATGGAACGGCACATCAAGAAACTGTAAAAAGGCACATGATGAGGACACCATAAGCTATTTATTAATAGCCACAAACATATTTTTTGTGGGTTAGCCACAGGTTCTCTTTAACCCCTTAAGGACCAGGCCATTTTATACCTTAAGGACCGGAGCGTTTTTTGCAATTCTGACCAGTGTCACTTTAAACATTAATAACTCTGGAATGCTTTTAGTTATCATTCTGATTCCGAGATTGTTTTTTCGTGACATATTCTACTTTAACTTAGTGGTAAAATTTTATGGTAACTTGCATCCTTTCTTGGTGAAAAATCCCAAAATTTGATGAAAAAAATGAAAATTTTGCATTTTTCTAACTTTGAAGCTCTCTGCTTGTAAGGAAAATGGATATTCAAAATATATTTTTTTGGGGTTCACATATACAATATGTCTACTTTATGTTTGCATCATAAAATTTATGAGTTTTTACTTTTGGAAGACACCATAGGGCTTCAAAGTTCAGTAGCAATTTTGAAATTTTTCACAAAATTTTCAAACTCACTATATTTCAGGGACCAGTTCAGTTTTGAAGTGGATTTGAAGTGGATTTGAAGGGTCTTCATATTAGAAATACCCCATAAAATACCCCATTATAAAAACTACACCCCCTAAAGTATTCAAAAAAACATTCAGTAAGTGTATTAACCCTTTAGGTGTTTCACAGGAATAGCAGCAAAGTGAAGGAGAAAATTCAAAATCTTCATTTTTTACACTCGCATGTTCTTGTAGACCCAATTTTTGCAAGGGATAAAAAGGAGAAAATTTTTACTTGTATTTGAAACCCAATTTCTCTCGAATAAGCACATACCTCATATGTCTATGTTAATTGTTCGGCGGGCGCAGTAGAGGGCTCAGAAGGGAAGGAGCGACAAATGGTTTTTGGGGGGCATGCCGCATTTAGGAAGCCCCTATGGTGCCAGGACAGCAAAAAAAAAAACACATGGCATACCATTTTGGAAACTAGACCCCTCAGGGAACGTAACAAGGGGTAAAGTGAACCTTAATACCCTACAGGTGATTCACGACTTTTGCATATGTAAAAAAAATATATATTTTTTTTACCTAAAATGCTTGTTTTCCCAAAATGTTTACATTTTTAAAAAGGGTAATAGCGGAAAATACCCCCCAAAATTTGAAGCCCAATTTCTCCCGATTCAGAAAACACCCCATATGGGGGTGAAAAGTGCTCTGCTGGCGCACTACAGGTCTCAGAAGAGAAGGAGTAACATTTGGCTTTTTAAAAGCAAATTTTGCTCGGGGGCATGCCGCATTTAGGAAGCCCCTATGGTGCCAGAACAGCAAAAAAAAACACATGGCATACCATTTTGGAAACTAGACCCCTCGGGGAACGTAACAAGGGGTAATGTGAACCTTAATACCCTACAGGTGTTTCACGACTTTTGCATATGTAAAAAAATATATATTTTTTTTTACCTAAAATGCTTGATTTCCCAAAATTTTTACAATTTTAAAAAGGGTAATAGCAGAAAATACCCCTAAAAATTTGAAGCCCAATTTCTCCCGATTCAGAAAACACCCCATATGGGTGTGAAAAGTGCTCTGCTGGCGCACTACAGGTCTCAGAAGAGAAGGAGTCACATTTGGCTTTTTGAAAGCGAATTTTGCTCTGGGGGCATGCCGCATTTAGGAAGCCCCTATGGTGCCAGGACAGCAAAAAAAAAAAAAACACATGGCATACCATTTTGGAAACTAGACCCCTCGGGGAACGTAACAAGGGGTAATTTGAACCTTAATACCCTACAGGTGTTTCACGACTTTTGCATATGTAAAAAAATATATATTTTTTTTACCTAAAATGCTTGTTTTCCCAAAAATTTTACATTTTTTAAAAGGGTAATAGCAGAAAATACCCCCCCAAAATTTGAAGCCCAATTTCTCCCGAGTACGGCGATACCCCATATGTGGCCCTAAACTGTTGCCTTGAAATACGACAGGGCTCCAAAGTGAGAGCGCCATGCGCATTTGAGGCCTAAATTAGGGACTTGCATAGGGGTGGACATAGGGGTATTCTACGCCAGTGATTCCCAAACAGGGTGCCTCCAGCTGTTGTAAAACTCCCAGCATGCCTGGACAGTCAACGGCTATCTGGCAATACTGGGAGTAGTTGTTTTGCAACAGCTGGAGGCTCCGTTTTGGAAACAGTGGCGTACCAGACGTTTTTCATTTTTATTGGGGAGGGGGGTTGTATAGGGGTATGTGTATATGTAGTGTTTTTTACTTTTTATTTTATTTTGTGTTAGTGTAGTGTAGTGTTTTTAGGGTACAGTCGCACGGGCGGGGGGTTCACAGTAGTTTCTCGCTGGCAGTCTGAGCTACGGCAGAAAATTTGACGCAGCTCAAACTTGCAGCCGGATACTTACTGTAATCCTCCGCCCATGTGAGTGTACCCTGTACGTTCACATTGGGGGGGGGGGGAAATCCAGCTATTGCAAAACTACAACTCCCAGCATGTACGGTCTATCAGTGCATGCTGGGAGTTGTAGTTTTGCAACCGCTGGAGGCTCCGTTTTGGAAACAGTGGCGTACCAGACGTTTTTCATTTTTATTGGGGAGGGGAGGGGGGCTGTGTAGGGGTATGTGTATATGTAGTGTTTTTTACTTTTTATTTTATTGTGTGTTAGTGTAGTGTAATGTTTTTAGGGTACAGTCGCACGGGCGGGGGTTCACAGTAGTTTCTCGCTAGCAGTTTGAGCTGCGGCAGAAATTTTGCCGCACCTCAAACTTGCAGCCGGATACTTACTGTAATTCTCCGCCCATGTGAGTGTACCCTGTACGTTCACATTGGGGGGGGGGGGGGGGGGGAACATCCAGCTGTTGCAAAACTACAACTCCCAGCATGTACGGTCTATCAGTGCATGCTGGGAGTTGTAGTTTTGCAACAGCTGGAGGCACACTGGTTGTGAAACACCGAGTTTGGTAACAAACTCAGTGTTTTGCAACCAGTGTGCCTTCAGCTGTTGCAAAAGCTACAACCCCCAGCATGTACGGACAGCGGAAGGGCATGCTGGGTGTTGTAGTTATGCAACAGCTGGAGGCATACTACTTTGGCTGGGGATGCTGGGGATTGTAGTTAAGCAACAGCTGGAGACACACTGGTTTGCTACTTAACTCAGTGTGCCTTCAGCTGTTGCAAAACTACAACTCTCAGCAGTCACCGACAGCAAACGGGCATGCTGGGAGTTGTAGTTATGCAACCACCAGATGCACCACTACAACTCCCAGCATGCACTTTAGCTGATTGTGCAAGCTGGGAGTTGTAGTTACACAACAGCTGAAGGTACACTTTTCCATAGAAAGAATGTGCCTCCAGCTGTTGCAAAACTACAAGTCCCAGCATGCCCATAAGGGCATGCTGGGAGTTGTGGTGGTCTGCCTCCTGCTGTTGCATAACTACAGCTCCCAGCATGCCCTTTTTGCATGCTGGGAGCTGTTGCTAAGCAACAGCAGGAGGCTGTCACTCACCTCCAACGATCCTCGCTGCACAGGTCAGTCCCTCGTCGTCTCCGCCGCCGCCGCTGCTCCTGGGGCCCTGATCCCAACAGGGGCGCCGGGGATCTGGGTCCCCAGAACCCGGGGTGCACGTCCCGCACCCGCTCACGTCCTCCGGAAGAGGGGCGGAGCGGGTTGCGGGAGTGACACCCGCAGCAGGCACCCTGATTGGTCGGCTGGTAATCCGGCCGACGAATCAGGGCGATCGTGAGGTGGCACCAGTGCCACCTCACCCCTGCAGGCTCTGGCTGTATATAATTCCGGGTCACCGGAGACCCGATTGACCCGGAATCCGCCGCAGATCGCTGGACTGAATTGTCCAGCGATCTGCGGCCATCGCCGACATGGGGGGTCATAATGACCCCCCTGGGCGATATGCCCCGATGCCTGCTGAACAATTTCAGCAGGCATCGGGGACCGGCTCCGCTCCAGATGGTTGCGGGGGGGCGGTAAAACACATGACGTTCTCATACGTCATGTGTCCTTAAGGACTCGGAAATGGAAACGTATGAGAACGTCATGTGTCCTTAAGGGGTTAATATGATTGCCATTATGCAATTCAGCTCTCACTCCCATAAAGGAAGTCCTGCAGTATTAACAATACACCCATCTACTATATATTTTGCATTATTTAGAGAGTATGTCACTTTAGTATGTGGTAGAAGTTATAGAAGTTGTCAAATCAGAGACTTTGGTACAATATTGCTAAGAAATGTCACTAATGTCCCTTCCACAAAGGATCAACCAAAGAGGCACCTGGAGATCCACTAGACATTATTTGGGCCATTGTCTAACCCCACAGACATCTAAAAAAAAAGCTGAAGACAGGATGAAAAGTGGAAATGCACTTTCTTAGAACCCGCACACCTTCATTTTAGTAATCAGCATAGGTCAAACTACTGTGACCCTCAGAAATTGGACTAATGGTATGTTACCAATGGCTCAGATATGACAATTCATTAAATGGAAATCCAGCATCATTCTGATTATCATCATTAAGGTAAAGTATTTGACATTAGCTGCTAAAAGTGTATAAAAATATCCATGTTACTAAAAGATCTATCTGAGCTCAACTATGGTTCATCCACTGCCTAGTACACAGAGGGGTGCTTTTTTATATTAGAGTGGCTTGCCCACAACTTGACTGAACAGCCAAGAAAAAAATTTTGATGCTATTTGTTACCTTGATTTCTTTGAACATCTTGTTCCTAATGCTGGGAAGGATTTCGAGGTGCTTAAAGGGGTACTTTTTATTTTTATTTATTTATTTTTTTTAACTCAACTGGTGCCAGAAAGTTAAACAGATTTTTAAATGACTTCTATTAAAAAAAGCTTTACCCTTCCAGTACTTATTAGAAGTTGTATGCTACAGAGGAAAAGGAGATTTTTTTTAACACTTACCATAAAAAATCTTTCTCGAAGGATCCATTGGGGGACACCGACAGTGGGTGTATCTTGCTGTCTCTAGGAGGTGTGACACTATGGTGATAAAAAAAGTCAGCTCCTCCCAGCAGGATACACCCGCCTTCAGGCTTTGAGCTAGTCAGTTTAAGTTCCAGAGCAATAGGAGGAGACCAATAGGTCAAGGAAAAACCCAAAACTGTCCGAGAACCAGAAGAAAAAACATAACTGAACACATCCTCGGACAGAGAACCAAGGAAAAACCCCAAAAAGGGCGGGAGCTGTGTCCCCCAATGGATCCTTCGAGAAAGAGATTTTACGGTAAGTGTTAAAAAAAAATCTCCTTTTCTCTATCGGCTCCATTGGGGGACACAGACAGTGGGACGTACCAAAGCCGTCCCTTGGGTGGGCAGATAAGTAATCAGGCAGACGGCTGATCCACTGCCGCCTGCAACACCTGTACGCCCCAGGGTAGCATCAGCCGATGCGAAAGTATGAACCCGATAAAACCTCGAGAAAGTGTGCAAAGATGACCAGGTAGCCGCCTTGCTTGTGCAGTAAACGCTCCCTAGGATGAGAAGGAGCCGGGCAAAATGACGGGAGGACAATGTCCTCATTGAGATGAAAGGCCGAGACCACATTAGGTAAAAAGGAAGGGTCTGTCCGGAAAACAACCTTGTCCTGGTGGATTACCAGAAACGGAGAACGGCAGGAAAGAGCTGCCAATTCAGACACCCTCCGGATGGAGGTGATAGCCACCAGAAACGCCACTTTCCAAGAAAGGAGGCGGAGACACACCTCTCTAAGGGGCTCAAAGGGTGCACCCTGGAGGGCACTTAGGGCCAAATTCAAGTCCCAAGGAGGAGAGGGAGACCGATAAGGAGGAGCAGCGTGCGCCACTCCTTGCAGGAAGGTTCGGACATGAGGATTAGAAGCCAGGGGCCGCTGGAAATGAACAGTAAGGGCCGAAACCTGACCCTTAAGGGAACTGAGAGACAACCCCAGTTCCAACCCAGACTGCTAAAAAGGAGAGAAGATGGGGAACAGAGAAGGTCACCGGGGAGAAGTCCTGAGCTTCACACCAACGAAAATAAGACCTCCATGTACGGTGGTAAATCCTTGCAGAGGAGGGTTTACGAGCCTTGAGCATGGTGCGAATGACTTGGGAAGAGAACCTGCGGGCCCTCAAAACCGTCGTTTCAACCGCCACGCTGTCAAATGCAGCGACTGTAAATTGGGGTGGCAAAGAGGACCCCGAGAGAGAGCAGGTCCGGACGGAGCGGAAGGCGCAGTGGAGCGTCGTCCAGGAGCCTGACCAGGTCGGCATACCACGACCTTCGGGGCCAATCTGGAGCTACCAGAATGGCGTGGGACGCCCTCTGCCTTGAGCTTCCTCAGCACCCTGGGAAGAAGCGGAAGAGGAGGGAACAGATAGGGTAGGGTAAACCCCGCTTAATGAATCACTAGGGCGTCCATGGCCAGAGCCTGAGTGTCCCGGGACTTTGACACAAACTGAAGGATCTTCCGATTGTGTCGGGACACGAAGAGGTCCACGTCCGGAATGCCCCAGAGGTCGCAGAGGCGCGCCAAGACCTCTGGATGTAGGGACCACTCGCCGGGGTCGGGTGAGGACCGACTGAGGAAGTCCGCTTCCCAGTTGAGCACCCCTGGGATGTGAATCGCCGAAATGGCCGGAACCTTGCTCTCTGCCCAGGAGAGATTCTTGGTCACCTCGGCCATGGCTGCCGAGCAGCGAGTGCTGCCCTGACGATTTATGCACGCCACGGCCGTGGCATTGTCCGACTGAACACGAACAGGACGGGACTGAGGAGGGACTGCCAATGAAGAAGACAAAGAAGAATCGCTTGTAATTCCAATATGTTTATCGGAAGAAGGGTCTCCAGGCTGGCATCCGTTGTAACTACCGGCCAGTGAAGGGGAAGAAACGACCGCCCTTGGAGAAGAAGGGGGGAGCGGAGCCACCAGAGCAGAGACTGACTGACCCTGAGAGGGAGAACAATCTGACGATCGAGGGACAGAGGAGACCTGTTCCACCGAGAATCGCCAGTTGGAGGGGGCGGTAATGAAACTGGGCAAAAGGTACGGCCTACATGGTTGCCACCAGCCGACCCAGGACTTTCATACAAGTGCGGATGGAGACTGATACCTGGGTCCGAAGGGAGCGGACCCCCGACCGTGGAGTGTGGAGAGTGATGTCCAGATTCTCCAGAATCTGGGTCCTGGTAGGAGCCTTGATGAGAAGGTCATCCAGATAGGGTATCACCGAGATTCCCCTCGACCGTAAAAGGCCCATCACCGGCGCAAGGACCTTTGTAAAGACCCGAGGAGCCGTGGCTAGACCGAATGGGAGGGCTACAAATTGAAAGTGCCCCTCCGGAACCGCAAAGCGGAGGTACCGATGATGGCCCCGAAATATTGGCACATGGAGGTAGGCATCCTTGATGTCCACCGATGAAAGGAACTCCCCTTGTTCCAGGGACACCACTACCGAACGGAGAGATTCCATTCGGAAGTGGCGGATGAGAAGATGAAGATTGAGACGCTTGAGGTCCAAAATTGGACGCACAGAACAGTCCTTCTTGGGGACCACAAAAAGATTTGAATAGAAACCCTGAAAACGTTCCCCTGGAGGAACAAGAACGATAACCCACTGGAGAAGCAGAGACTGGAGAGCCACTCAAAACTACTTTGCCAGAGGAGGAGACCGGGGGGCCCGGGATCGAAAAAAGCGATCCCTTGGAAGGGATGCAAATTCGATCCGGTAACCGTTGGACACCACGTCCCTGACCCAAGAGTCTTGAATGTGAGAGGTCCAAATGTCTCGAAAAAGTAAGAGACGACCTCCCACCCGGGAAGAAACCGCGGGTGGGGGCCTCACTTCATGCAGAAGTGGGTTTGCGGTTGCCTGATTTGGGCGCAAAAGGGCCGGACCGGTTGGAGTCCGACTTCCAAGACGGGCGAGCCCGGAACGAGGGAGCCTTCTTGTCCTGCGAGGGCGCCTGCCCGGATCCCTTGTTGGAGCTGGAGGTCCGAAAGGAAAAGGCCTTCCTTTGGGAAGTAGGGCGAGCCTTATTTTGAGGTAACAAGGAACTCTTACCTCCCGTTGCCTCGGAGGTAATCTCATCAAGGCGTTTGCCAAAAAGACAGCCACCCGTAAAGGGAAGCTCAGTGAGAGATCTTTTGGAAGCAGCATCCGCATTCCAAGCCTTAAGCCACATAGAGCGGCGGAGAGCCGCTAGATGACCCACAGCATAGGCAGAACAACGAGCTGCCTGCATGGAAGCTGCGCACAGAAAATCCCAGGCTTTAGAGCATTGGAGAGCCAAAGCAGATAGATCCTCCGGGGGGGGGGGGGGATCCCGCTAAGATATCCTGACTGAGCTTTTAGCACCACTCCGACAGGCCCTTGGACACCCATGCGGAGGCGAAGATGGGAAGAAGAGAAGAGCCAGCAGCTTCAGTGGCAAACTTCGCTCAGGATTCTACCTTCTTGTCCGTCTAATAAATCCATTGATTTTACTTGGCTGTCT
>NW_026609650.1:15000-27105 GCF_029499605.1 Hyla sarda | reverse complement strand
GTAGTGCCCCAACTACATAGGGGGACCCCCATTATTAGGTGTTACCCCAGAGGTAGTGCCCCAACTACATAGGGGGACCCCCATTATTAGGTGTTACCCCAGAGGTAGTGCCCCAACTACATAGGGGGACCCCCATTATTAGGTGTTACCCCAGAGGTAGTGCCCCAACCGTATAGGGGGACCCCCATTATTAGGTGTTACCCCAGAGGTAGTGCCCCAACTACATAGGGGGACCCCCATTATTAGGTGTTCCTATATATTACATGGGTCACATGATCAGTGTATACAGCTCCGCCCCCATGATTACATATCCTATATATTACATGGGTCACATGATCAGTGTATACAGCTCCGCCCCCATGATTACATATCCCATATATACATTACATGGGTCACATGATCAGTGTATACAGCACCACCCCCATGATTACATATCCTATACATTACATGGGTCACATGATCAGTGTATACAGCTCCGCCCCCATGATTACATATCCCATATATATATATTACATGGGTCACATGATCAGTGTATACAGCACCGCCCCCATGATTACATATCCCATATATATATATTACATGGGTCACATGATCAGTGTATACAGCTCCGCCCCCATGATTACATATCCCATATATATATATTACATGGGTCACATGATCAGTGTATACAGCACCGCCCCCATGATTACATATCATATATATATATATATTACATGGGTCACATGATCAGTGTATACAGCACCGCCCCCATGATTACATATCCTAAACTAATATGGGGCCTGGAACATCTTAGCTATGAGGAGCGATTAAAGGAGTTACAATTGTTTAGTCTTGAGAAGAGACGTATAAGGGGGATATGATAAACGTATATAAGTATATAAATGGCCCATACAAAAAATATGGAGAAAAACTGTTCCAGGTTAAACCCCCCCAAAGGACGAGGGGGCACTCCCTCCATCTGGAGAAGAAAAGGTTTAGTCTAAAGGGGCGACACGCCTTCTTTACCGTGAGGACTGTGAATTTATGGAACGGTCTACCTCAGGAACTGGTCACAGCAGGAACAATTAACAGCTTTAAAACAGGATTAGATACATTCCTGGAACAAAATAACATTAATGCTTATGAAGAATTATAAAATCTCATCCCTCCCCCAATATCGCGCCGCACCCCTACCCCTTAATTCCCTGGTTGGACTTGATGGACATATGTCTTTTTTCGACCGTACTAACTATGTAACTATGTAACTATATATTACTTGGGTCACATGATCAGTGTATACAGCACCGCCCCCATGATTACATATCATATATATATATATTACATGGGTCACATGATCAGTGTATACAGCTCCGCCCCCATGATTACATATCATATATATATTACATGGGTCACATGATCAGTGTATACAGCACCACCCCCATTATTACATATCTCATATATATATATTACATGGGTCACATGATCAGTGTATACAGCACCGCCCCCATGATTACATATCCTATATATTACTTGGGTCACATGATCAGTGTATACAGCTCCGCCCCCATGATTACATATCCCATATATATATTACATGGGTCACATGATCAGTGTATACAGCTCCGCCCCCATGATTACATATCCCATATATATTACATGGGTCACATGATCAGTGTATACAGCACCGCCCCCATGATTACATATCATATATATATATATTACATGGGTCACATGATCAGTGTATACAGCTCCGCCCCCATGATTACATATCCCATATATATTACATGGGTCACATGATCAGTGTATACAGCTCCGCCCCCATGATTACATATCATATATATATTACATGGGTCACATGATCAGTGTATACAGCACCACCCCCATTATTACATATCTCATATATATATATATATATATATATATATATATATATATATATATATTACATGGGTCACATGATCAGTGTATACAGCACCGCCCCCATGATTACATATCCTATATATTACTTGGGTCACATGATCAGTGTATACAGCTCCGCCACCCTTGATTACATATCCCATAGATATATTACATGGGTCACATGATCAGTGTATACAGCTCCGCCCCCATGATTACATATCCTATATATATTACATGGGTCACATGATCAGTGTATACAGCACCGCCCCCATGATTACATATCCTATATATTACATGGGTCACATGATCAGTGTATACAGCTCCGCCCCCATGATTACATATCCTATTTATTACATGGGTCACATGATCAGTGTATACAGCACCGCCCCCATGATTACATATCCCATATATATATTACATGGGTCACATGATCAGTGTATACAGCTCCGCCCCCATGATTACATATCCCATATATATTACATGGGTCACATGATCAGTGTATACAGCTCCGCCCCCATGATTACATATCATATATATATTACATGGGTCACATGATCAGTGTATACAGCTCCGCCCCCATGATTACATATCCTATATATATTACATGGGTCACATGATCAGTGTATACAGCTCCGCCCCCATGATTACATATCATATATATATTACATGGGTCACATGATCAGTGTATACAGCTCCGCCCCCATGATTACATATCCTATATATATTACATGGGTCACATGATCAGTGTATACAGCTCCGCCCCCATGATTACATATCCCATATATATATTACATGGGGCACATGATCAGTGTATACAGCTCCGCCCCCATGATTACATATCCTATATATATTACATGAGTCACATGATCAGTGTATACAGCTCCGCCCCCATGATTACATATCATATATATATATATTACATGGGTCACATGATCAGTGTATACAGCACCGCCCCCATGATTACATATCATATATATATTACATGGGTCACATGATCAGTGTATACAGCACCGCCCCCATGATTACATATCATATATATATTACATGGGTCACATGATCAGTGTATACAGCACCGCCCCCATGATTACATATCCTATATATTACATGGGGCACATGATCAGTGTATACAGCACCGCCCCCATGATTACATATCATATATATATATTACATGGGTCACATGATCAGTGTATACAGCTCCGCCCCCATGATTACATATCATATATATATATATTACATGGGTCACATGATCAGTGTATACAGCACCGCCCCCATGATTACATATCATATATATATTACATGGGTCACATGATCAGTGTATACAGCACCGCCCCCATGATTACATATCATATATATATTACATGGGTCACATGATCAGTGTATACAGCACCGCCCCCATGATTACATATCCTATATATTACATGGGTCACATGATCAGTGTATACAGCTCCGCCCCCATGATTACATATCCCATATATATATTACATGGGTCACATGATCAGTGTATACAGCTCCGCCCCCATGATTACATATCATATATATATATTACATGGGTCACATGATCAGTGTATACAGCTCCGCCCCCTTGATCACATGACCCGTATACAGTTATTTCTGAATGTTATGTCTTCCCCAGAACTGCTGGAATGAATACCTGAGCACCCGCATCGAGCAGAACCTGGTCCGCACCTGTACGTGTCCGACCACCGACTGCCGGGCGCAACCAACGTCCGACTTCATCCGCAACATCATCTCCTCCAAAGAGGTCATCGAGAAGGTGAGAGGAGCTGCAGGGGGTATATATATACTGACCGGTGACCTCTCCTGTATACACTGACCGGTGACCTCTCCTGTATACACTGACCGGTGACCTCTCCTGTATATACTGACCGGTGACCTCTCCTGTATACACTGACCGGTGACCTCTCCTGTATATACTGACCGGTGACCTCTCCTGTATACACTGACCGGTGACCTCTCCTGTATACACTGACCGGTGACCTCTCCTGTATACACTGACCGGTGACCTCTCCTGTATATACTGACCGGTGACCTCTCCTGTATATACTGACCGGTGACCTCTCCTGTATATACTGACCGGTGACCTCTCCTGTATACACTGACCGGTGACCTCTCCTGTATACACTGACCGGTGACCTCTCCTGTATACACTGACCGGTGACCTCTCCTGTATACACTGACCGGTGACCTCTCCTGTATACACTGACCGGTGACCTCTCCTGTATACACTGACCGGTGACCTCTCCTGTATACACTGACCGGTGACCTATCCTGTATACACTGACCGGTGACCTCTCCTGTATATACTGACCGGTGACCTCTCCTGTATATACTGACCGGTGACCTCTCCTGTATACACTGACCGGTGACCTCTCCTGTATACACTGACCGGTGACCTCTCCTGTATACACTGACCGGTGACCTCTCCTGTATACACTGACCGGTGACCTCTCCTGTATACACTGACCGGTGACCTCTCCTGTATACACTGACCGGTGACCTATCCTGTATACACTGACCGGTGACCTCTCCTGTATATACTGACCGGTGACCTCTCCTGTATATACTGACCGGTGACCTCTCCTGTATACACTGACCGGTGACCTCTCCTGTATACACTGACCGGTGACCTCTCCTGTATATACTGACCGGTGACCTCTCCTGTATATACTGACCGGTGACCTCTCCTGTATACACTGACCGGTGACCTCTCCTGTATACACTGACCGGTGACCTCTCCTGTGTACACTGACCGGTGACCTCTCCTGTATACACTGACCGGTGACCTCTCCTGTATATACTGACCGGTGACCTCTCCTGTATATACTGACCGGTGACCTCTCCTGTATACACTGACCGGTGACCTCTCCTGTATATACTGACCGGTGACCTCTCCTGTATATACTGACCGGTGACCTCTCCTGTATACACTGACCGGTGACCTCTCCTGTATACACTGACCGGTGACCTCTCCTGTATACACTGACCGGTGACCTCTCCTGTATACACTGACCGGTGACCTCTCCTGTATATACTGACCGGTGACCTCTCCTGTATACACTGACCGGTGACCTCTCCTGTATATACTGACCGGTGACCTCTCCTGTATATACTGACCGGTGACCTCTCCTGTATACACTGACCGGTGACCTCTCCTGTATATACTGACCGGTGACCTCTCCTGTATATACTGACCGGTGACCTCTCCTGTATACACTGACCGGTGACCTCTCCTGTATACACTGACCGGTGACCTCTCCTGTATATACTGACCGGTGACCTCTCCTGTATACACTGACCGGTGGCCTCTCCTGTATACACTGACCGGTGGCCTCTCCTGTATACACTGACCGGTGACCTCTCCTGTATATACTGACCGGTGACCTCTCCTGTATATACTGACCGGTGACCTCTCCTGTATATACTGACCGGTGACCTCTCCTGTATACACTGACCGGTGACCTCTCCTGTATACACTGACCGGTGACCTCTCCTGTATACACTGACCGGTGACCTCTCCTGTATATACTGACCGGTGACCTCTCCTGTATACACTGACCGGTGACCTCTCCTGTATACACTGACCGGTGACCTCTCCTGTATACACTGACCGGTGACCTCTCCTGTATACACTGACCGGTGACCTCTCCTGTATACACTGACCGGTGACCTCTCCTGTATACACTGACCGGTGACCTCTCCTGTATACACTGACCGGTGACCTCTCCTGTATACACTGACCGGTGACCTCTCCTGTATATACTGACCGGTGACCTCTCCTGTATATACTGACCGGTGACCTCTCCTGTATACATTGACCGGTGACCTCTCCTGTATACACTGACCGGTGACCTCTCCTGTATATACTGACCGGTGACCTCTCCTGTATATACTGACCGGTGACCTCTCCTGTATACACTGACCGGTGACCTCTCCTGTATACACTGACCGGTGACCTCTCCTGTGTACACTGACCGGTGACCTCTCCTGTATACACTGTGACCCTTCCTGTATACACTGACCGGTGACCTCTCTGTATACACTGACCGGTGACCTCTCCTGTATATACTGACCGGTGACCTCTCCTGTATATACTGACCGGTGACCTCTTCCTGTATACACTGACCGGTGACCTCTTCCTGTATACACTGACCGGTGACCTCTCCTGTATACACTGACCGGTGACCTCTCCTGTATATACTGACCGGTGACCTCTCCTGTATATACTGACCGGTGACCTCTCCTGTATACACTGACCGGTGACCTCTCCTGTATACACTGACCGGTGACCTCTCTGTATACACTGACCGGTGACCTCTCCTGTATAAACTGACCGGGTGACCTCTCCTGTATAATACGTGACCGGTGACCTCTCCTGTATACACTGACCGGTGACCTCTCCTGTATACACTGACCGGTGACCTCTGTCCTGTATATACTGGACCGGTGACCTCTCCGTGTATATACTGACCGGTGACCTCTCCTGTATATACTGACCGGTTGAACTCTCCTGTATATACTGACCGGTGACCTCTCCTGTATATACTGACCAGTGACCTCTCCTGTATATACTGACCGGTGACCTCTCCTGTATACACTGACCGGTGACCTCTCCTGTATACACTGACCGGTGACCTCTCCTGTATACACTGACCGGTGACCTCTCCTGTATACACTGACCGGTGACCTCTCCTGTATACACTGACCGGTGACCTCTCCTGTATACACTGACCGGTGACCTCTCCTGTATACACTGACCGGTGACCTCTCCTGTATATACTGACCGGACTGACCGGTGACCACTCCTGTATATACTGACCGGTGACCTCTCCTGTATATACTGACCGGTGACCTCTCCTGTATACACTGACCGGTGACCTCTCCTGTATATACTGACCGGTGACCTCTCCTGTATATACTGACCGGTGACCTCTCCTGTATACACTGACCGGTGACCTCTCCTGTATACACTGACCGGTGACCTCTCCTGTATATACTGACCGGTGACCTCTCCTGTATACACTGACCGGTGACCTCTCCTGTATACACTGACCGGTGACCTCTCCTGTATACACTCACTGGTGACCTCTCTGAATACACTCACTGGTGACCTCTCCTGTATACACTGACCGGTGACCTCTCCTGTATACACACTGGTGACCTCTCTTGTATACACACTGGTGACCTCTCTTGTATACACACTGGTGACCTCTCTTGTATACACACTGGTGACCTCTCTTGTATACACACTGGTGACCTCTCTGTACACTCACTGGTGACCTCTCTTGTATACACACTGGTGACCTCTCTTGTATACACACTGGTGACCTCTCTGTACACTCACTGGTGACCTCTCTTGTATACTCACTGGTGACCTCTCTTGTATACACACTGGTGACCTCTCTGTATACACACTGGTGACCTCTCTTGTATACACACTGGTGACCTCTCTGTACACTCACTGGTGACCTCTCTTGTATACTCACTGGTGACCTCTCTGTATACACACTGGTGACCTCTCTGTATACACACTGGTGACCTCTCTGTACACTCACTGGTGACCTCTCTGTATACACACTGGTGACCTCTCTTGTATACACACTGGTGACCTCTCTGTACACTCACTGGTGACCTCTCTGTATACACACTGGTGACCTCTCTTGTATACACACTGGTGACCTCTCTTGTATACTCACTGGTGACCTCTCTGTACACTGACTTGTGACCTCTCTGTACACTCACTGGTGACCTCTCTGTACACTGACTTGTGACCTCTCTGTACACTCACTGGTGACCTCTCTGTACACTGACTTGTGACCTCTCTGTACACTCACTGGTGACCTCTCTGTACACTGACTTGTGACCTCTGCTCCCTCCCGCAGTATGAGAAGGCTTTGTTGCGTGGCTTTGTGGAGAGTTGCTCTAACCTGACGTGGTGCACGAACCCCCAGGGCTGTGACCGTATCCTGTGTAAGGAAGGGCTGGGGAGCGGGGCCGCCTGCGCCAAGTGCTCCTGGATGTCCTGCTTTAAGTGCAGCTTCCCTGAGGTGAGTTCTGTTCACAGCAGAGATGTGTTACAGTGGTTCGGTCAGGACCTCACTGCCAGTCGTCTCCCCCTCAGGCTCATTACCCGGCCAGCTGCAGCCATATGTCCCAGTGGATGGATGACGGGGGCTTCTACGAGGGGATGACCCTGGAGGCGCAGAGCAAACACCTGACCAAGCTCATCTCCAAGCATTGCCCCAGCTGCCAGGCTCCGATCGAGAAGAACGAGGGCTGCCTGCAGTGAGTGCCCCCGCCTGGGGCCCCTTCCTGTTCCGCTTCTCCCCCGCCACCCTGTCCGCTTCTCCCCCGCCACCCTGTCCGCTTCTCTCCCCCGCCGCCCTCTCCGCTTCTCTCCCCCGCCGCCCTCTCCGCTTCTCTCCCCCGCCGCCCTCTCCGCTTCTCTCCCCCGCCGCCCTCCTCCGCTTCTCTCCCCCGCCGCCCTCTCCGCTTCTCTCCCCCGCCGCCCTCTCCGCTTCTCTCCCCCGCCGCCCTCTCCGCTTCTCTCCCCCGCCGCCCTCTCCGCTTCTCTCCCACGCCGCCCTCTCCGCTTCTCTCCCCCGCCGCCCTCTCCGCTTCTCTCCCCCGCCGCCCTCTCCGCTTCTCTCCCCCGCCGCCCTCTCCGCTTCTCTCCCCCGCCGCCCTCTCCGCTTCTCTCCCCCCGCCGCCCTCTCCGCTTCTCTCCCCCGCCGCCCTCTCCGCTTCTCTCCCCCGCCGCCCTCTCCGCTTCTCTCCCCCGCCGCCCTCTCCGCTTCTCTCCCCCGCCGCCCTCTCCGCTTCTCTCCCCCGCCGCCCTCTCCGCTTCTCTCCCCCGCCGCCCTCTCCGCTTCTCTCCCCCGCCGCCCTCTCCGCTTCTCTCCCCCGCCGCCCTCCCTGCTTCTCTCCCCCAGCCTGCCCATCCTCTCCCCCTCCCCCAGCCTGCCCATCCTCTCCCCCTCCCCCAGCCTGCCCATCCTCTCCCCCTCCCCCAGCCTGCCCATCCTCTCCCCCTCCCCCAGCCTGCCCATCCTCTCCCCCTCCCCCAGCCTGCCCATCCTCTCCCCCTCCCCCAGCCTGCCCCGCCTCTCCCCCGCCCCTTGTCTCATGACCTTTGTCTCCCCGTACAGTATGACCTGTGCCAAATGTAACCATGGATTCTGCTGGCGTTGCCTGAAGCCCTGGAAACCCACACACAAGGATTACTACAACTGCTCCGCCATGGTGAGCACCAGGGTCACAGGGGTCTGCGGTGATGATGATGGTGGTGATGATGATGGTGGTGATGGTGATGATGGTGTTTGTGATGGTGATGGTGATGGTGGTGATGATAATGATGATGGTGGTGATGGTGATGATGATGATGGTGGTGTTTGTGATGGTGATGATGGTGATGATGATGATGGTGGTGTTTGTGATGGTGATGATGGTGGTGTTTTGTGATGGTGATGGTGGTGATGGTGGTGTTTGTGATGGTGATGATGATGATGGTGGTGTTTGTGATGGTGATGGTGATGATGGTGGTGTTTGTGATGGTGATGATGATGGTGGTGTTTGTGATGGTGATGGTGGTGATGATGATGATGATGGTGTTTGTGATGGTGATGATGGTGATGATGATGATGGTGGTGTTTGTGATGATGAAGGTGGTGATGATGATGATGGTGGTGTTTGTGATGGTGATGATGGTGATGATGATGATGGTGGTGTTTGTGATGGTGATGGTGGTGTTTGTGATGGTGGTGGTGATGGTGGTGGTGATGGTGATGATGGTAATGATGGTGATGGTGGTGTTTGTGATGGTGATGATGGTGGTGTTTGTGATGGTGGTGGTGGTGTTTGTGATGGTGGTGTTTGTGATGGTGATGATGATGATGGTGGTGTTTGTGATGGTGATGATGGTGATGATGATGATGGTGGTGATGGTGATGGTGGTGTTTGTGATGGTGATGATGGTGGTGTTTGTGATGGTGATGATGGTGATGGTGGTGTTTGTGATGGTGGTGGTGGTGTTTGTGATGGTGGTGTTTGTGATGGTGGTGTTTGTGATGGTGGTGTTTGTGATGGTGGTGGTGATGGTGGTGGTGATGGTGATGATGGTGATGATGATGATGGTGGTGTTTGTGATGGTGATGATGGTGATGGTGGTGTTTGTGATGGTGATGGTGGTGTTTGTGATGGTGATGGTGGTGTTTGTGATGGTGATGATGGTGGTGATGGTGATGGTGGTGTTTGTGATGGTGATGATGGTGATGATGATGATGGTGGTGTTTGTGATGGTGATGATGGTGATGATGGTGGTGGTGGTGTTTGTGATGGTGATGATGGTGATGATGGTGATGGTGGTGTTTGTGATGGTGGTGGTGGTGTTTGTGATGGTGATGGTGGTGTTTGTGATGGTGATGATGGTGGTGATGGTGATGGTGGTGTTTGTGATGGTGATGATGGTGATGATGATGATGGTGGTGTTTGTGATGGTGATGATGGTGATGGTGGTGTTTGTGATGGTGGTGGTGGTGTTTGTGATGGTGATGGTGGTGTTTGTGATGATGATGGTGGTGTTTGTGATGGTGATAATGGTGATGATGATGATGGTGGTGATGGTGATGGTGGTGTTTGTGATGGTGATGGTGGTGTTTGTGATGGTGATGGTGGTGTTTGTGATGGTGATGATGATGATGGTGGTGTTTGTGATGGTGATGATGGTGATGATGGTGATGATGGTGGTGGTGGTGTTTGTGATGGTGATGGTGGTGTTTGTGATGGTGATGATGGTGATGATGATGATGGTGGTGTTTGTGATGGTGATAATGGTGATGATGATGATGGTGGTGTTTGTGATGGTGATGATGGTGATGATGATGATGGTGGTGTTTGTGATGGTGATGGTGGTGTTTGTGATGATGGTGATGATGGTGATGATGGTGATGATGATGATGGTGGTGTTTGTGATGGTGATGGTGGTGTTTGTGATGGTGATGGTGGTGTTTGTGATGGTGATGGTGGTGTTTGTGATGGTGATGGTGGTGTTTGTGATGGTGATGATGGTGGTGATGGTGATGGTGGTGTTTGTGATGGTGATGATGGTGATGATGATGATGGTGATGATGGTGGTGGTGGTGTTTGTGATGGTGGTGGTGGTGTTTGTGATGGTGATGGTGGTGTTTGTGATGGTGATGATTGTGATTATGATGATGGTGGTGTTTGTGATGGTGATAATGGTGATGATGATGATGATGATGGTGGTGATGGTGATGGTGGTGTTTGTGATGGTGATGATGGTGATGATGGTGATGGTGGTGTTTGTGATGGTGATGATGGTGATGGTGGTGTTTGTGATGGTGGTGGTGGTGTTTGTGATGGTGATGGTGATGATGGTGATGGTGGTGTTTGTGATGGTGATGGTGGTGTTTGTGATGGTGGTGTTTGTGATGGTGATGATGGTGGTGATGGTGGTAATGGTGATGATGGTGTTTGTGATGGTGATGGTGATGGTGGTGATGATAATGATGATGGTGGTGATGGTGATGATGATGATGGTGGTGTTTGTGATGGTGATGATGATGATGGTGGTGTTTGTGATGGTGATGATGGTGATGATGATGATGGTGGTGTTTGTGATGGTGATGATGGTGATGATGATGATGGTGGTGTTTGTGATGGTGATGGTGGTGATGATGATGA
The DNA here is from genome assembly GCF_029499605.1 of Hyla sarda. Taxonomy (NCBI): domain Eukaryota; kingdom Metazoa; phylum Chordata; class Amphibia; order Anura; family Hylidae; genus Hyla; species Hyla sarda. The sequence continues at coordinate 15,507 of NW_026609650.1, read as the reverse complement.
TGATGGTGTTTGTGATGGTGATGATGATGATGATGGTGGTGTTTGTGATGATGAAGGTGGTGATGATGGTGGTGTTTGTGATGGTGATGATGGTGATGATGATGATGATGGTGGTGTTTGTGATGGTGATGGTGGTGTTTGTGATGGTGGTGGTGATGGTGATGATGGTGATGATGATGATGGTGGTGTTTGTGATGGTGATGATGGTGATGGTGGTGTTTGTGATGGTGATGGTGGTGTTTGTGATGGTGATGGTGGTGTTTGTGATGGTGATGATGGTGGTGATGGTGTTTGTGATGGTGATGATGATGATGGTGGTGTTTGTGATGGTGATGATGGTGGTGGTGGTGTTTGTGATGGTGGTGGTGGTGTTTGTGATGGTGGTGTTTGTGATGGTGATGATGATGATGGTGGTGTTTGTGATGGTGATGATGGTGATGATGATGATGGTGGTGATGGTGATGGTGGTGTTTGTGATGGTGATGATGGTGATGATGATGATGGTGG
>NW_026609650.1:7500-10000 GCF_029499605.1 Hyla sarda | reverse complement strand
TATATATATATATACATAACATCACTGCAGCAGCTGTATACACTGATATATATATATACATAACATCACTGCAGCAGCTGTATACACTGATATATATATATATTACATAACATCACTGCAGCAGCTGTATACACTGATATATATATATATACATAACATCACTGCAGCAGCTGTATACACTGATATATATATATATAATACATAACATCACTGCAGCAGCTGTATACACTGATATATATATATATAATACATAACATCACTACAGCAGCTGTATACGCTGATATATTTATATACATAACATCACTGCAGCATCTGTATACACTGATATATATATATACATAACATCACTGCAGCAGCTGTATACACTGATATATATATATATATATATATATATATATATATATATACATAACATCACTGCAGCAGCTGTATACACTGATATATATATATATACATAACATCACTGCAGCAGCTGTATACACTGATATATATATATATACATAACATCACTGCAGCAGCTGTATACACTGATATATATATATATACATAACATCACTGCAGCAGCTGTATACACTGATATATATATATATAATACATAACATCACTGCAGCAGCTGTATACACTGATATATATATATATATACATAACATCACTGCAGCAGCTGTATACACTGATATATATATATAATACATAACATCACTGCAGCAGCTGTATACACTGATATATATATATAATACATAACATCACTGCAGCAGCTGTATACACTGATATATATATATATACATAACATCACTGCAGCAGCTGTATACACTGATATATATATATATATACATAACATCACTGCAGCAGCTGTATACACTGATATATATATATATATACATAACATCACTGCAGCAGCTGTATACACTGATATATATATATACATAACATCACTGCAGCAGCTGTATACACTGATATATATATATATATATATAATACATAACATCACTGCAGCAGCTGTATACACTGATATATATATATATATACATAACATCACTGCAGCAGCTGTATACACTGATATATTTATATACATAACATCACTGCAGCATCTGTATACACTGATATATATATATATATACATAACATCACTGCAGCAGCTGTATACACTGATATATATATATATATACATAACATCACTGCAGCAGCTGTATACACTGATATATATATATATATATATATATAATACATAACATCACTGCAGCAGCTGTATACACTGATATATATATATACATAACATCACTGCAGCAGCTGTATACACTGATATATATATATATATATACATAACATCACTGCAGCAGCTGTATACACTGATATATATATATATATATACATAACATCACTGCAGCAGCTGTATACACTGATATATATATATACATAACATCATAATTAATGAATACGGCCCTATAGTGCCCAATAATGAATACAGCCCTATAGTGCCCAATAATGAATGCAGCCCTATAGTGCCCAATAAGGAATGCAGCCCTATAGTGCCCAATAATGAATACAGCCCTATAGTGCCCAATAAGGAATGCAGCCCTATAGTGCCCAATAATGAATACAGCCCTATAGTGCCCAATAAGGAATGCAGCCCTATAGTGCCCAATAAGGAATGCAGCCCTATAGTGCCCAATAATGAATACAGCCCTATAGTGCCCAATAATGAATACAGCCCTATAGTGCCCAATAAGGAATGCAGCCCAATAGTGAATACAGCCCTATAGTGCCCAATAATGAATGCAGCCCTATAGTGCCCAATAATGAATGCAGCCCTATAGTGCCCAATAAGGAATGCAGCCCTATAGTGCCCAATAATGAATACAGCCCTATAGTGCCCAATAAGGAATGCAGCCCTATAGTGCCCAATAAGGAATGCAGCCCTATAGTGCCCAATAATGAATACAGCCCTATAGTGCCCAATAAAGAATACAGCCCTATAGTGCCCAATAGTGAATACAGCCCTATAGTGCCCAATAATGAATGCAGCCCTATAGTGCACAATAATGAATACAGCCCTATAGTGCCCAATAATGAATACAGCCCTATAGTGCCCAATAATGAATGCAGCCCTATAGTGCCCAATAATGAATGCAGCCCTATAGTGCCCAATAATGAATACAGCCCTATAGTGCCCAATAATGAATACAGCCCTATAGTGCCCAATAATGAATACAGCCCTATAGTGCCCAATAATGAATGCGGTCCTATAGTGCCCAATAATGAATGCGGCCCTATAGTGCCCAATAATGAATGCGGCCCTATAGTGCCCAATAATGAATGCGGCCCTATAGTGCCCAATAATGAATGCGGCCCTATAGTGCCCAATAATGAATGCGGCCCTATAGTGCCCAATAATGAATGCGGCCCTATAGTGCCCAATAATGAATGCGGCCCTATAGTGCCCAATAATGAATGCGGCCCTATAGTGCCCAATAATGAATGCGGCCCTATAGTGCCCAATAAT
>NW_026609650.1:0-2500 GCF_029499605.1 Hyla sarda | reverse complement strand
CTGCATGTCAGCGATCATGTGATCATCCAGCTTCTTCTCACCATGGACCAACCTGTTCATTGTGTAACTCCTCCCCTGCCCATGTGATCCTGTAACTCCTCCCCTGCCCAGGTGACCCTGTCCCTCCTCCTCTGCCCATGTGACCCTGTAACTCCTCCCCTGCCCATGTGACCCTGTCCCTGTAACTCCTCCCCTGCCCATGTGATCCTGTAACTCCTCCCCTGCCCAGGTGACCCTGTCCCTCCTCCTCTGCCCAGGTGACCCTGTAACTCCTCCCCTGCCCATGTGACCCTGTCCCTGTAACTCCTCCCCTGCCCATGTGACCCTGTCCCTGTAACTCCTCCCCTGCCCATGTGATCCTGTAACTCCTCCCCTGCCCAGGTGACCCTGTCCCCTCCTCCTCTGCCCAGGTGACCCTGTAACTCCTCCCCTGCCCATGTGACCCGGTCCCTGTAACTCCTCCCCTGCCCATGTGACCCTGTAACTCCTCCCTTGCCCATGTGACCCTGTCCCTGTAACTCCTCCCTTGCCCATGTGACCCTGTCCCTGTAACTCCTCCCTTGCCCATGTGACCCTGACCCTGTAACTCCTCCCCTGCCCATGTGACCCTGACCCTGTAACTCCTCCCCTGCCCATGTGACCCTGACCCTGTAACTCCTCCCCTGCCCATGTGACCCTGACCCTGTAACTCCTCCCCTGCCCATGTGACCCTGTCCTTATAACTCCTCCCCTGCCCATGTGACCCTGTAACTCCTCCCTTGCCCATGTGACCCTGTAACTCCTCCCATCACCTATATGGTTCACACAGAATCTCTGTAATCTATTACGTTTCAGAGATGCGCTCACAATTCTGCTGTTTACTCATGGATTTTGCAGACTTCTTTTCTTTCTCACATCTGATGAGTTGACGTTTCTCAGAATTCAAGCGATCAGGCAGGAGAGCTGGGAGAGGGCAGCTCTGAAGCTGCAGAATAGTGAGGGCAGCTCTGAAGCTGCAGAATAGTGAGGGCAGCTCTGAAGCTGCAGAATAGTGAGGGCAGCTCTGAAGCTGCAGAATAGTGAGGGCAGCTCTGAAGCTGCAGAATAGTGAGGGCAGCTCTGAAGCTGCAGAATAGTGAGGGCAGCTCTGAAGCTGCAGAATAGTGAGGGCAGCTCTGAAGCTGCAGAATAGTGAGGGCAGCTCTGAAGCTGCAGAATAGTGAGGGCAGCTCTGAAGCTGCAGAATAGTGAGGGCAGCTCTGAAGCTGCAGAATAGTGAGGGCAGCTCTGAAGCTGCAGAATAGTGAGGGCAGCTCTGAAGCTGCAGAATAGTGAGGGCAGCTCTGAAGCTGCAGAATAGTGAGGGCAGCTCTGAAGCTGCAGAATAGTGAGGGCAGCTCTGAAGCTGCAGAATAGTGAGGGCAGCTCTGAAGCTGCAGAATAGTGAGGGCAGCTCTGAAGCTGCAGAATAGTGAGGGCAGCTCTGAAGCTGCAGAATAGTGAGGGCAGCTCTGAAGCTGCAGAATAGTGAGTGCAGCTCTGAAGCTGCAGAATAGTGAGTGCAGCTCTGAAGTATGACATTGATACAGATTGTCACACTGCACTGATCACCCAGAACATTGGGAATTACACAGGTTATCTGGTGAGAACGACGTCTGGTTGGGGGGGGGTTGTAGACTCTCCAGTGTGGGCGGTGAGGGGCCCCCGGGGTGTGAGGGGCCCCGGTCATCCATAACTATAGTTTTAGCAGTTTATGGGGCACAGGTTGGAGGTGACCCCTGGTGGTGCCCAATCGTTACCCGTCCCTTCTCTCCTCAGTAATAATGACGACTCCTCGGACTCGGTGGACACCGGTGACGAGCAGGATGAGGATTACGTTCCTGTTCCCAATTACGCTCCTGCGTGGCACGAAGAATACGACGACGAGCTGGACGAGGACGAATTCTCCTACGATGAAGACTATGACTCCGAGAACCTGGAGCCGGACTCCTTCATCTTTGAGGATTATGATGGAGAAGCCTAGAAGTGACCCTTCCCCCTCTACATTTCAGCGGCAGGATGCCCCCATATCAGCCACGTCTTACGTTTTATCCTCCCCCTTGTGCCTGGGTAGCGATCACGTGGCGCGGCGCACGGCTAATTCATGGTTCACCTGATGCCTCCGGTCCAGATGACGGAGCTGGAATTCTATAAACCTTTATATTTATAATTAAGAGTTATTTTTTATTAATCCTTTTACTTTGTCTCATTGTGATGCCCCATTGTTAACCGTTTAAAGGGGGGGGGGGGATTGGTGCCTCTAGTGGGCGAAGGTGCGAGGAGCAGCGGGAGGGCTCTGCAGCTTCCTCACATAATCTGTTCCGTTTGTTTATTAAAGTTGCACATACGCTGTAAAGTGAGCTGGACTCTGATTCCTGGAGTGTGAGCGGCAGAGGCGAGACGGACTCCCATCAAAGATATTGAGGCCTAGGCCCTCCCCCGAGTGCACCCAATATCTTCACCACATACAGTCATGTCTGTA
>NW_026609649.1:0-27188 GCF_029499605.1 Hyla sarda | reverse complement strand
ATCTATACTTTAGACTGTATCTAAACCTGCTCCAACATGGACTGACATTCTGGCCTACTTTCAGCCGATGCGACTTGTCTGTCGCTGAACAGTCGCTTTTTATGTATTCAGCACCTATGTATAATGTTGTAAAAATGCTCTAGAAGCTAAAGTCGCAGAAATGTCACACATATTTGGCCTGCAACTTTCTGTGCGACAAATTCAGACAGGAAAAATCAGTATAAATCCTTAGAAAATTATCCCCCAGTGTCTCCATCTGCTGGCGGTATTGAATAAGCATTGCTGCACTGATGGGGTATGCATTAGACGAAAAAAAAGAAGAAAAAGAAGAATAATACGCCCAGAAAAGAGGCGAAAAGGAGAAAAACGTAAAAAAAACGTGAAAAAAAAGTAAGAGGAAGAGAAGGGAAAAAAAGGTGGAAATGGGTTTAAAAGTGATTTCGGCGGAGAATATATATATATATATATATATATATATATATATATATATATACGCGCACACACACACATATATATAAACGTATTCTCCGTTGAGATATTGCAGCCGCTGCTGTGTCCAGGCCCAGGAGCCTTAGCACTGTGCTGTGATGTCACTCAATACCACTGACATCACTAGGTGTAAACAACATCTCTCCTTTGCTGTGTATGTGACTATGGAGCTGTTTGGTGATGTCGTCTATTATGGCCTTCATAGAAGCAACAGGAGATTGTTGCATCCATCTAGAACCCTCAGAACTACAGTGCTATGATGTCACTCACTTCCACAGGCCTTGCAGAGTGTAAACAACAACAACCCAGCTTTGTTGTGTATGTAACCATAGGGATTTGTGATGTCACCTAGAACCTTCACAGCAGCGACAGCTTTATGAGGAGCATCAGCACTGCTCTGCCTGAGCAGAACCATCACCGCCATAGGTTGTCAAATAACCCGGGTTTAACCCACACAGGTAAGTCCAATGGGGTGCAGGCATGTCCTCTATGCTTACAGCTTCCCGTGGGTGTTGGTTTGATACCGTTTGGGGACAGCCAAGGAGGCATCTGCAGGCAACAAAGGTAGGTGTGTGCTTGTGTGTGTGTTTCCTATGCAGATCCTAAGCCCAGTGTCACATGCAAGTAGGAGGAGTAAGAAGGGTTCCTGGCAAATCCGGGTTATGGATTGCATTTAAAAAGGCCCCGTGGGAGTGCAATGGGCCCCTGTCTTGCTGCTTAGCAATAATGGTATGGGTTTAGGTTCTGCTGTGTGTACTGGTGGTTGACTGCCCCCCAGCCCAGAGTGTGCATGGAAAATTGTCTGGCAGCCTCCCTGACAGCAAGCAGTGATAGTGCCCATGAAGGGCACCTTGTTGGGCCCGCCCCTTTCACGGTTATCGCTTCTCGGCCTTTTGGCTAAGATCAAGTGTAGTATCTGTTCTTATCAGTTTAATATCTGATACGTCCCCTATCTGGGGACCATATATTAAATGGATTTTTGAGAACGGGGGCCGATTTCGAAGCTTGCTTCCGTCGCTCTATGCATTGACCCGATATGGCAGTATCTTCGGGTACAGTGCACCACCCCCTTACAGGGTTAAAAAGAAAGATTCCTACTTTCATTGCTACCTGCTTGCTGGCTAGCCAGCTAGCCAGCCCTGTGGGCCTTGCTGCTGCTGCAGCCAAAAAACAAAAGGTGGTGTGCTGCTGCTGCTGCTTCTGCTGCTTCTGCTTCTGCTTGTGTCTGGCCGCTGTTGGAGCGTCCAGGCACAGGACTTCTGCTGCTGCTGACTAAATGGCCTCCTTAATTGGATCATTTGAGTAGCCAGCACACCTGTGCAGGTAGGGCATGACATGATAGGCAGCTGCCTTGATAGCGGGTGGGTGCTGAATGTTCCTAATTGACAAAATAAGATTAATGCTTATGAAGAAATATAAAATCTCATCCCTTCCCCAATATCGCGCCACACCCCTACCCCTTAATTCCCTTGTTGAACTTGATGGACATATGTCTTTTTTCGACCGTACTAACTATGTAACTATGTAACATAACATGGGGGGGGGGGGGGTCTCCTGGCTGTTCACACAGGTGTGTCATTGCTGTACATTGACCATGCATTGCTTCTGTGGTATTGCAAAGGCAAAGACAAATGCTTCCAGCCATCCATTGCACTAATGGATTGGTCATCAGCTGGCTGTCTATGTCCCGCATCAATATAGACCAAAGTACAGAGGGTTAGGCTATGCTATTGTGCACCTACCTGATGCATCAGAAGGTGTGAGGCCCTTGCTAAATTCTGTGCACAGACTTTGAGATCTATACTTTAGACTGTATCTAAACCTGCTCCAACATGGACTGACATTCTGGCCTACTTTCAGCCGATGCGACTTGTCTGTCGCTGAACAGTCGCTTTTTATGTATTCAGCACCTATGTATAATGTTGTAAAAATGCTCTAGAAGCTAAAGTCGCAGAAATGTCACACATATTTGGCCTGCAACTTTCTGTGCGACAAATTCAGACAGGAAAAATCAGTATAAATCCTTAGAAAATTATCCCCCAGTGTCTCCATCTGCTGGCGGTATTGAATAAGCATTGCTGCACTGATGGGGTATGCATTAGACGAAAAAAAAGAAGAAAAAGAAGAATAATACGCCCAGAAAAGAGGCGAAAAGGAGAAAAACGTAAAAAAAACGTGAAAAAAAAGTAAGAGGAAGAGAAGGGAAAAAAAGGTGGAAATGGGTTTAAAAGTGATTTCGGCGGAGAAATATATATATATATATATATATATATATATATATATATATATATATACGCGCACACACACACATATATATAAACGTATTCTCCGTTGAGATATTGCAGCCGCTGCTGTGTCCAGGCCCAGGAGCCTTAGCACTGTGCTGTGATGTCACTCAATACCACTGACATCACTAGGTGTAAACAACATCTCTCCTTTGCTGTGTATGTGACTATGGAGCTGTTTGGTGATGTCGTCTATTATGGCCTTCATAGAAGCAACAGGAGATTGTTGCATCCATCTAGAACCCTCAGAACTACAGTGCTATGATGTCACTCACTTCCACAGGCCTTGCAGAGTGTAAACAACAACAACCCAGCTTTGTTGTGTATGTAACCATAGGGATTTGTGATGTCACCTAGAACCTTCACAGCAGCGACAGCTTTATGAGGAGCATCAGCACTGCTCTGCCTGAGCAGAACCATCACCGCCATAGGTTGTCAAATAACCCGGGTTTAACCCACACAGGTAAGTCCAATGGGGTGCAGGCATGTCCTCTATGCTTACAGCTTCCCGTGGGTGTTGGTTTGATACCGTTTGGGGACAGCCAAGGAGGCATCTGCAGGCAACAAAGGTAGGTGTGTGCTTGTGTGTGTGTTTCCTATGCAGATCCTAAGCCCAGTGTCACATGCAAGTAGGAGGAGTAAGAAGGGTTCCTGGCAAATCCGGGTTATGGATTGCATTTAAAAAGGCCCCGTGGGAGTGCAATGGGCCCCTGTCTTGCTGCTTAGCAATAATGGTATGGGTTTAGGTTCTGCTGTGTGTACTGGTGGTTGACTGCCCCCCAGCCCAGAGTGTGCATGGAAAATTGTCTGGCAGCCTCCCTGACAGCAAGCAGTGATAGTGCCCATGAAGGGCACCTTGTTGGGCCCGCCCCTTTCACGGTTATCGCTTCTCGGCCTTTTGGCTAAGATCAAGTGTAGTATCTGTTCTTATCAGTTTAATATCTGATACGTCCCCTATCTGGGGACCATATATTAAATGGATTTTTGAGAACGGGGGCCGATTTCGAAGCTTGCTTCCGTCGCCCTATGCATTGACCCGATATGGCAGTATCTTCGGGTACAGTGCACCACCCCCTTACAGGGTTAAAAAGAAAGATTCCTACTTTCATTGCTACCTGCTTGCTGGCTAGCCAGCTAGCCAGCCCTGTGGGCCTTGCTGCTGCTGCAGCCAAAAAACAAAAGGTGGTGCTGCTGCTGCTTCTGCTGCTTCTGCTTGTGTCTGGCCGCTGTTGGAGCGTCCAGGCACAGGACTTCTGCTGCTGCTGACTAAATGGCCTCCTTAATTGGATCATTTGAGTAGCCAGCACACCTGTGCAGGTAGGGCATGACATGATAGGCAGCTGCCTTGATAGCGGGTGGGTGCTGAATGTTCCTAATTGACAAAATAAGATTAATGCTTATGAAGAAATATAAAATCTCATCCCTTCCCCAATATCGCGCCACACCCCTACCCCTTAATTCCCTGGTTGAACTTGATGGACATATGTCTTTTTTCGACCGTACTAACTATGTAACTATGTAACATAACATGGGGGGGGGGTCTCCTGGCTGTTCACACAGGTGTGTCATTGCTGTACATTGACCATGCATTGCTTCTGTGGTATTGCAAAGGCAAAGACAAATGCTTCCAGCCATCCATTGCACTAATGGATTGGTCATCAGCTGGCTGTCTATGTCCCGCATCAATATAGACCAAAGTACAGAGGGTTAGGCTATGCTATTGTGCACCTACCTGATGCATCAGAAGGTGCGAGGCCCTTGCTAAATTCTGTGCACAGACTTTGAGATCTATACTTTAGACTGTATCTAAACCTGCTCCAACATGGACTGACATTCTGGCCTACTTTCAGCCGATGCGACTTGTCTGTCGCTGAACAGTCGCTTTTTATGTATTCAGCACCTATGTATAATGTTGTAAAAATGCTCTAGAAGCTAAAGTCGCAGAAATGTCACACATATTTGGCCTGCAACTTTCTGTGCGACAAATTCAGACAGGAAAAATCAGTATAAATCCTTAGAAAATTATCCCCCAGTGTCTCCATCTGCTGGCGGTATTGAATAAGCATTGCTGCACTGATGGGGTATGCATTAGACGAAAAAAAAGAAGAAAAAGAAGAATAATACGCCCAGAAAAGAGGCGAAAAGGAGAAAAACGTAAAAAAACGTGAAAAAAAAGTAAGAGGAAGAGAAGGGAAAAAAAGGTGGAAATGGGTTTAAAAGTGATTTCGGCGGAGAAATATATATATATATATATATATATATATATATATATATATATATATACGCGCACACACACACATATATATAAACGTATTCTCCGTTGAGATATTGCAGCCGCTGCTGTGTCCAGGCCCAGGAGCCTTAGCACTGTGCTGTGATGTCACTCAATACCACTGACATCACTAGGTGTAAACAACATCTCTCCTTTGCTGTGTATGTGACTATGGAGCTGTTTGGTGATGTCGTCTATTATGGCCTTCATAGAAGCAACAGGAGATTGTTGCATCCATCTAGAACCCTCAGAACTACAGTGCTATGATGTCACTCACTTCCACAGGCCTTGCAGAGTGTAAACAACAACAACCCAGCTTTGTTGTGTATGTAACCATAGGGATTTGTGATGTCACCTAGAACCTTCACAGCAGCGACAGCTTTATGAGGAGCATCAGCACTGCTCTGCCTGAGCAGAACCATCACCGCCATAGGTTGTCAAATAACCCGGGTTTAACCCACACAGGTAAGTCCAATGGGGTGCAGGCATGTCCTCTATGCTTACAGCTTCCCGTGGGTGTTGGTTTGATACCGTTTGGGGACAGCCAAGGAGGCATCTGCAGGCAACAAAGGTAGGTGTGTGCTTGTGTGTGTGTTTCCTATGCAGATCCTAAGCCCAGTGTCACATGCAAGTAGGAGGAGTAAGAAGGGTTCCTGGCAAATCCGGGTTATGGATTGCATTTAAAAAGGCCCCGTGGGAGTGCAATGGGCCCCTGTCTTGCTGCTTAGCAATAATGGTATGGGTTTAGGTTCTGCTGTGTGTACTGGTGGTTGACTGCCCCCCAGCCCAGAGTGTGCATGGAAAATTGTCTGGCAGCCTCCCTGACAGCAAGCAGTGATAGTGCCCATGAAGGGCACCTTGTTGGGCCCGCCCCTTTCACGGTTATCGCTTCTCGGCCTTTTGGCTAAGATCAAGTGTAGTATCTGTTCTTATCAGTTTAATATCTGATACGTCCCCTATCTGGGGACCATATATTAAATGGATTTTTGAGAACGGGGGCCGATTTCGAAGCTTGCTTCCGTCGCCCTATGCATTGACCCGATATGGCAGTATCTTCGGGTACAGTGCACCACCCCCTTACAGGGTTAAAAAGAAAGATTCCTACTTTCATTGCTACCTGCTTGCTGGCTAGCCAGCTAGCCAGCCCTGTGGGCCTTGCTGCTGCTGCAGCCAAAAAACAAAAGGTGGTGCTGCTGCTGCTTCTGCTGCTTCTGCTTGTGTCTGGCCGCTGTTGGAGCGTCCAGGCACAGGACTTCTGCTGCTGCTGACTAAATGGCCTCCTTAATTGGATCATTTGAGTAGCCAGCACACCTGTGCAGGTAGGGCATGACATGATAGGCAGCTGCCTTGATAGCGGGTGGGTGCTGAATGTTCCTAATTGACAAAATAAGATTAATGCTTATGAAGAAATATAAAATCTCATCCCTTCCCCAATATCGCGCCACACCCCTACCCCTTAATTCCCTGGTTGAACTTGATGGACATATGTCTTTTTTCGACCGTACTAACTATGTAACTATGTAACATAACATGGGGGGGGGTCTCCTGGCTGTTCACACAGGTGTGTCATTGCTGTACATTGACCATGCATTGCTTCTGTGGTATTGCAAAGGCAAAGACAAATGCTTCCAGCCATCCATTGCACTAATGGATTGGTCATCAGCTGGCTGTCTATGTCCCGCATCAATATAGACCAAAGTACAGAGGGTTAGGCTATGCTATTGTGCACCTACCTGATGCATCAGAAGGTGCGAGGCCCTTGCTAAATTCTGTGCACAGACTTTGAGATCTATACTTTAGACTGTATCTAAACCTGCTCCAACATGGACTGACATTCTGGCCTACTTTCAGCCGATGCGACTTGTCTGTCGCTGAACAGTCGCTTTTTATGTATTCAGCACCTATGTATAATGTTGTAAAAATGCTCTAGAAGCTAAAGTCGCAGAAATGTCACACATATTTGGCCTGCAACTTTCTGTGCGACAAATTCAGACAGGAAAAATCAGTATAAATCCTTAGAAAATTATCCCCCAGTGTCTCCATCTGCTGGCGGTATTGAATAAGCATTGCTGCACTGATGGGGTATGCATTAGACGAAAAAAAAGAAGAAAAAGAAGAATAATACGCCCAGAAAAGAGGCGAAAAGGAGAAAAACGTAAAAAAACGTGAAAAAAAAGTAAGAGGAAGAGAAGGGAAAAAAAGGTGGAAATGGGTTTAAAAGTGATTTCGGCGGAGAAATATATATATATATATATATATATATATATATATATATATATATACGCGCACACACACACATATATATAAACGTATTCTCCGTTGAGATATTGCAGCCGCTGCTGTGTCCAGGCCCAGGAGCCTTAGCACTGTGCTGTGATGTCACTCAATACCACTGACATCACTAGGTGTAAACAACATCTCTCCTTTGCTGTGTATGTGACTATGGAGCTGTTTGGTGATGTCGTCTATCATGGCCTTCATAGAAGCAACAGGAGATTGTTGCATCCATCTAGAACCCTCAGAACTACAGTGCTATGATGTCACTCACTTCCACAGGCCTTGCAGAGTGTAAACAACAACAACCCAGCTTTGTTGTGTATGTAACCATAGGGATTTGTGATGTCACCTAGAACCTTCACAGCAGCGACAGCTTTATGAGGAGCATCAGCACTGCTCTGCCTGAGCAGAACCATCACCGCCATAGGTTGTCAAATAACCCGGGTTTAACCCACACAGGTAAGTCCAATGGGGTGCAGGCATGTCCTCTATGCTTACAGCTTCCCGTGGGTGTTGGTTTGATACCGTTTGGGGACAGCCAAGGAGGCATCTGCAGGCAACAAAGGTAGGTGTGTGCTTGTGTGTGTGTTTCCTATGCAGATCCTAAGCCCAGTGTCACATGCAAGTAGGAGGAGTAAGAAGGGTTCCTGGCAAATCCGGGTTATGGATTGCATTTAAAAAGGCCCCGTGGGAGTGCAATGGGCCCCTGTCTTGCTGCTTAGCAATAATGGTATGGGTTTAGGTTCTGCTGTGTGTACTGGTGGTTGACTGCCCCCCAGCCCAGAGTGTGCATGGAAAATTGTCTGGCAGCCTCCCTGACAGCAAGCAGTGATAGTGCCCATGAAGGGCACCTTGTTGGGCCCGCCCCTTTCACGGTTATCGCTTCTCGGCCTTTTGGCTAAGATCAAGTGTAGTATCTGTTCTTATCAGTTTAATATCTGATACGTCCCCTATCTGGGGACCATATATTAAATGGATTTTTGAGAACGGGGGCCGATTTCGAAGCTTGCTTCCGTCGCCCTATGCATTGACCCGATATGGCAGTATCTTCGGGTACAGTGCACCACCCCCTTACAGGGTTAAAAAGAAAGATTCCTACTTTCATTGCTACCTGCTTGCTGGCTAGCCAGCTAGCCAGCCCTGTGGGCCTTGCTGCTGCTGCAGCCAAGAAACAAAAGGTGGTGCTTCTGCTGCTTCTGCTTCTGCTTGTGTCTGGCTGCTGTTGGAGCGTCCAGGCACAGGACTTCTGCTGCTGCTGACTAAATGGCCTCCTTAATTGGATCATTTGAGTAGCCAGCACACCTGTGCAGGTAGGGCATGACATGATAGGCAGCTGCCTTGATAGCGGGTGGGTGCTGAATGTTCCTAATTGACAAAATAAGATTAATGCTTATGAAGAAATATAAAATCTCATCCCTTCCCCAATATCGCGCCACACCCCTACCCCTTAATTCCCTGGTTGAACTTGATGGACATATGTCTTTTTTCGACCGTACTAACTATATAACTATGTAACATAACATGGGGGGGGGGGGGGGGGTCTCCTGGCTGTTCACACAGGTGTGTCATTGCTGTACATTGACCATGCATTGCTTCTGTGGTATTGCAAAGGCAAAGACAAATGCTTCCAGCCATCCATTGCACTAATGGATTGGTCATCAGCTGGCTGTCTATGTCCCGCATCAATATAGACCAAAGTACAGAGGGTTAGGCTATGCTATTGTGCACCTACCTGATGCATCAGAAGGTGCGAGGCCCTTGCTAAATTCTGTGCACAGACTTTGAGATCTATACTTTAGACTGTATCTAAACCTGCTCCAACATGGACTGACATTCTGGCCTACTTTCAGCCGATGCGACTTGTCTGTCGCTGAACAGTCGCTTTTTATGTATTCAGCACCTATGTATAATGTTGTAAAAATGCTCTAGAAGCTAAAGTCGCAGAAATGTCACACATATTTGGCCTGCAACTTTCTGTGCGACAAATTCAGACAGGAAAAATCAGTATAAATCCTTAGAAAATTATCCCCCAGTGTCTCCATCTGCTGGCGGTATTGAATAAGCATTGCTGCACTGATGGGGTATGCATTAGACGAAAAAAAAGAAGAAAAAGAAGAATAATACGCCCAGAAAAGAGGCGAAAAGGAGAAAAACGTAAAAAAACGTGAAAAAAAAGTAAGAGGAAGAGAAGGGAAAAAAAGGTGGAAATGGGTTTAAAAGTGATTTCGGCGGAGAAATATATATATATATATATATATATATATATATATATATATATACGCGCACACACACACACATATATATAAACGTATTCTCCGTTGAGATATTGCAGCCGCTGCTGTGTCCAGGCCCAGGAGCCTTAGCACTGTGCTGTGATGTCACTCAATACCACTGACATCACTAGGTGTAAACAACATCTCTCCTTTGCTGTGTATGTGACTATGGAGCTGTTTGGTGATGTCGTCTATTATGGCCTTCATAGAAGCAACAGGAGATTGTTGCATCCATCTAGAACCCTCAGAACTACAGTGCTATGATGTCACTCACTTCCACAGGCCTTGCAGAGTGTAAACAACAACAACCCAGCTTTGTTGTGTATGTAACCATAGGGATTTGTGATGTCACCTAGAACCTTCACAGCAGCGACAGCTTTATGAGGAGCATCAGCACTGCTCTGCCTGAGCAGAACCATCACCGCCATAGGTTGTCAAATAACCCGGGTTTAACCCACACAGGTAAGTCCAATGGGGTGCAGGCATGTCCTCTATGCTTACAGCTTCCCGTGGGTGTTGGTTTGATACCGTTTGGGGACAGCCAAGGAGGCATCTGCAGGCAACAAAGGTAGGTGTGTGCTTGTGTGTGTGTTTCCTATGCAGATCCTAAGCCCAGTGTCACATGCAAGTAGGAGGAGTAAGAAGGGTTCCTGGCAAATCCGGGTTATGGATTGCATTTAAAAAGGCCCCGTGGGAGTGCAATGGGCCCCTGTCTTGCTGCTTAGCAATAATGGTATGGGTTTAGGTTCTGCTGTGTGTACTGGTGGTTGACTGCCCCCCAGCCCAGAGTGTGCATGGAAAATTGTCTGGCAGCCTCCCTGACAGCAAGCAGTGATAGTGCCCATGAAGGGCACCTTGTTGGGCCCGCCCCTTTCACGGTTATCGCTTCTCGGCCTTTTGGCTAAGATCAAGTGTAGTATCTGTTCTTATCAGTTTAATATCTGATACGTCCCCTATCTGGGGACCATATATTAAATGGATTTTTGAGAACGGGGGCCGATTTCGAAGCTTGCTTCCGTCGCCCTATGCATTGACCCGATATGGCAGTATCTTCGGGTACAGTGCACCACCCCCTTACAGGGTTAAAAAGAAAGATTCCTACTTTCATTGCTACCTGCTTGCTGGCTAGCCAGCTAGCCAGCCCTGTGGGCCTTGCTGCTGCTGCAGCCAAAAAACAAAAGGTGGTGCTGCTGCTGCTTCTGCTGCTTCTGCTTCTGCTTGTGTCTGGCCGCTGTTGGAGCGTCCAGGCACAGGACTTCTGCTGCTGCTGACTAAATGGCCTCCTTAATTGGATCATTTGAGTAGCCAGCACACCTGTGCAGGTAGGGCATGACATGATAGGCAGCTGCCTTGATAGCGGGTGGGTGCTGAATGTTCCTAATTGACAAAATAAGATTAATGCTTATGAAGAAATATAAAATCTCATCCCTTCCCCAATATCGCGCCACACCCCTACCCCTTAATTCCCTGGTTGAACTTGATGGACATATGTCTTTTTTCGACCGTACTAACTATGTAACTATGTAACATAACATGGGGGGGGGGGGGGTCTCCTGGCTGTTCACACAGGTGTGTCATTGCTGTACATTGACCATGCATTGCTTCTGTGGTATTGCAAAGGCAAAGACAAATTCTTCCAGCCATCCATTGCACTAATGGATTGGTCATCAGCTGGCTGTCTATGTCCCGCATCAATATAGACCAAAGTACAGAGGGTTAGGCTATGCTATTGTGCACCTACCTGATGCATCAGAAGGTGCGAGGCCCTTGCTAAATTCTGTGCACAGACTTTGAGATCTATACTTTAGACTGTATCTAAACCTGCTCCAACATGGACTGACATTCTGGCCTACTTTCAGCCGATGCGACTTGTCTGTCGCTGAACAGTCGCTTTTTATGTATTCAGCACCTATGTATAATGTTGTAAAAATGCTCTAGAAGCTAAAGTCGCAGAAATGTCACACATATTTGGCCTGCAACTTTCTGTGCGACAAATTCAGACAGGAAAAATCAGTATAAATCCTTAGAAAATTATCCCCCAGTGTCTCCATCTGCTGGCGGTATTGAATAAGCATTGCTGCACTGATGGGGTATGCATTAGACGAAAAAAAAGAAGAAAAAGAAGAATAATACGCCCAGAAAAGAGGCGAAAAGGAGAAAAACGTAAAAAAACGTGAAAAAAAAGTAAGAGGAAGAGAAGGGAAAAAAAGGTGGAAATGGGTTTAAAAGTGATTTCGGCGGAGAAATATATATATATATATATATATATATATATATATATATATATATATATAAATATACGCGCACACACACACATATATATAAACGTATTCTCCGTTGAGATATTGCAGCCGCTGCTGTGTCCAGGCCCAGGAGCCTTAGCACTGTGCTGTGATGTCACTCAATACCACTGACATCACTAGGTGTAAACAACATCTCTCCTTTGCTGTGTATGTGACTATGGAGCTGTTTGGTGATGTCGTCTATTATGGCCTTCATAGAAGCAACAGGAGATTGTTGCATCCATCTAGAACCCTCAGAACTACAGTGCTATGATGTCACTCACTTCCACAGGCCTTGCAGAGTGTAAACAACAACAACCCAGCTTTGTTGTGTATGTAACCATAGGGATTTGTGATGTCACCTAGAACCTTCACAGCAGCGACAGCTTTATGAGGAGCATCAGCACTGCTCTGCCTGAGCAGAACCATCACCGCCATAGGTTGTCAAATAACCCGGGTTTAACCCACACAGGTAAGTCCAATGGGGTGCAGGCATGTCCTCTATGCTTACAGCTTCCCGTGGGTGTTGGTTTGATACCGTTTGGGGACAGCCAAGGAGGCATCTGCAGGCAACAAAGGTAGGTGTGTGCTTGTGTGTGTGTTTCCTATGCAGATCCTAAGCCCAGTGTCACATGCAAGTAGGAGGAGTAAGAAGGGTTCCTGGCAAATCCGGGTTATGGATTGCATTTAAAAAGGCCCCGTGGGAGTGCAATGGGCCCCTGTCTTGCTGCTTAGCAATAATGGTATGGGTTTAGGTTCTGCTGTGTGTACTGGTGGTTGACTGCCCCCCAGCCCAGAGTGTGCATGGAAAATTGTCTGGCAGCCTCCCTGACAGCAAGCAGTGATAGTGCCCATGAAGGGCACCTTGTTGGGCCCGCCCCTTTCACGGTTATCGCTTCTCGGCCTTTTGGCTAAGATCAAGTGTAGTATCTGTTCTTATCAGTTTAATATCTGATACGTCCCCTATCTGGGGACCATATATTAAATGGATTTTTGAGAACGGGGGCCGATTTCGAAGCTTGCTTCCGTCGCCCTATGCATTGACCCGATATGGCAGTATCTTCGGGTACAGTGCACCACCCCCTTACAGGGTTAAAAAGAAAGATTCCTACTTTCATTGCTACCTGCTTGCTGGCTAGCCAGCTAGCCAGCCCTGTGGGCCTTGCTGCTGCTGCAGCCAAAAAACAAAAGGTGGTGCTGCTGCTGCTTCTGCTGCTTCTGCTTCTGCTTGTGTCTGGCCGCTGTTGGAGCGTCCAGGCACAGGACTTCTGCTGCTGCTGACTAAATGGCCTCCTTAATTGGATCATTTGAGTAGCCAGCACACCTGTGCAGGTAGGGCATGACATGATAGGCAGCTGCCTTGATAGCGGGTGGGTGCTGAATGTTCCTAATTGACAAAATAAGATTAATGCTTATGAAGAAATATAAAATCTCATCCCTTCCCCAATATCGCGCCACACCCCTACCCCTTAATTCCCTGGTTGAACTTGATGGACATATGTCTTTTTTCGACCGTACTAACTATATAACTATGTAACATAACATGGGGGGGGGGGGGGGGTCTCCTGGCTGTTCACACAGGTGTGTCATTGCTGTACATTGACCATGCATTGCTTCTGTGGTATTGCAAAGGCAAAGACAAATGCTTCCAGCCATCCATTGCACTAATGGATTGGTCATCAGCTGGCTGTCTATGTCCCGCATCAATATAGACCAAAGTACAGAGGGTTAGGCTATGCTATTGTGCACCTACCTGATGCATCAGAAGGTGCGAGGCCCTTGCTAAATTCTGTGCACAGACTTTGAGATCTATACTTTAGACTGTATCTAAACCTGCTCCAACATGGACTGACATTCTGGCCTACTTTCAGCCGATGCGACTTGTCTGTCGCTGAACAGTCGCTTTTTATGTATTCAGCACCTATGTATAATGTTGTAAAAATGCTCTAGAAGCTAAAGTCGCAGAAATGTCACACATATTTGGCCTGCAACTTTCTGTGCGACAAATTCAGACAGGAAAAATCAGTATAAATCCTTAGAAAATTATCCCCCAGTGTCTCCATCTGCTGGCGGTATTGAATAAGCATTGCTGCACTGATGGGGTATGCATTAGACGAAAAAAAAGAAGAAAAAGAAGAATAATACGCCCAGAAAAGAGGCGAAAAGGAGAAAAACGTAAAAAAACGTGAAAAAAAAGTAAGAGGAAGAGAAGGGAAAAAAAGGTGGAAATGGGTTTAAAAGTGATTTCGGCGGAGAAATATATATATATATATATATATATATATATATATATATATATACGCGCACACACACACACATATATATAAACGTATTCTCCGTTGAGATATTGCAGCCGCTGCTGTGTCCAGGCCCAGGAGCCTTAGCACTGTGCTGTGATGTCACTCAATACCACTGACATCACTAGGTGTAAACAACATCTCTCCTTTGCTGTGTATGTGACTATGGAGCTGTTTGGTGATGTCGTCTATTATGGCCTTCATAGAAGCAACAGGAGATTGTTGCATCCATCTAGAACCCTCAGAACTACAGTGCTATGATGTCACTCACTTCCACAGGCCTTGCAGAGTGTAAACAACAACAACCCAGCTTTGTTGTGTATGTAACCATAGGGATTTGTGATGTCACCTAGAACCTTCACAGCAGCGACAGCTTTATGAGGAGCATCAGCACTGCTCTGCCTGAGCAGAACCATCACCGCCATAGGTTGTCAAATAACCCGGGTTTAACCCACACAGGTAAGTCCAATGGGGTGCAGGCATGTCCTCTATGCTTACAGCTTCCCGTGGGTGTTGGTTTGATACCGTTTGGGGACAGCCAAGGAGGCATCTGCAGGCAACAAAGGTAGGTGTGTGCTTGTGTGTGTGTTTCCTATGCAGATCCTAAGCCCAGTGTCACATGCAAGTAGGAGGAGTAAGAAGGGTTCCTGGCAAATCCGGGTTATGGATTGCATTTAAAAAGGCCCCGTGGGAGTGCAATGGGCCCCTGTCTTGCTGCTTAGCAATAATGGTATGGGTTTAGGTTCTGCTGTGTGTACTGGTGGTTGACTGCCCCCCAGCCCAGAGTGTGCATGGAAAATTGTCTGGCAGCCTCCCTGACAGCAAGCAGTGATAGTGCCCATGAAGGGCACCTTGTTGGGCCCGCCCCTTTCACGGTTATCGCTTCTTGGCCTTTTGGCTAAGATCAAGTGTAGTATCTGTTCTTATCAGTTTAATATCTGATACGTCCCCTATCTGGGGACCATATATTAAATGGATTTTTGAGAACGGGGGCCGATTTCGAAGCTTGCTTCCGTCGCCCTATGCATTGACCCGATATGGCAGTATCTTCGGGTACAGTGCACCACCCCCTTACAGGGTTAAAAAGAAAGATTCCTACTTTCATTGCTACCTGCTTGCTGGCTAGCCAGCTAGCCAGCCCTGTGGGCCTTGCTGCTGCTGCAGCCAAAAAACAAAAGGTGGTGCTGCTGCTGCTTCTGCTGCTTCTGCTTCTGCTTGTGTCTGGCCGCTGTTGGAGCGTCCAGGCACAGGACTTCTGCTGCTGCTGACTAAATGGCCTCCTTAATTGGATCATTTGAGTAGCCAGCACACCTGTGCAGGTAGGGCATGACATGATAGGCAGCTGCCTTGATAGCGGGTGGGTGCTGAATGTTCCTAATTGACAAAATAAGATTAATGCTTATGAAGAAATATAAAATCTCATCCCTTCCCCAATATCGCGCCACACCCCTACCCCTTAATTCCCTGGTTGAACTTGATGGACATATGTCTTTTTTCGACCGTACTAACTATGTAACTATGTAACATAACATGGGGGGGGGGGGGGTCTCCTGGCTGTTCACACAGGTGTGTCATTGCTGTACATTGACCATGCATTGCTTCTGTGGTATTGCAAAGGCAAAGACAAATTCTTCCAGCCATCCATTGCACTAATGGATTGGTCATCAGCTGGCTGTCTATGTCCCGCATCAATATAGACCAAAGTACAGAGGGTTAGGCTATGCTATTGTGCACCTACCTGATGCATCAGAAGGTGCGAGGCCCTTGCTAAATTCTGTGCACAGACTTTGAGATCTATACTTTAGACTGTATCTAAACCTGCTCCAACATGGACTGACATTCTGGCCTACTTTCAGCCGATGCGACTTGTCTGTCGCTGAACAGTCGCTTTTTATGTATTCAGCACCTATGTATAATGTTGTAAAAATGCTCTAGAAGCTAAAGTCGCAGAAATGTCACACATATTTGGCCTGCAACTTTCTGTGCGACAAATTCAGACAGGAAAAATCAGTATAAATCCTTAGAAAATTATCCCCCAGTGTCTCCATCTGCTGGCGGTATTGAATAAGCATTGCTGCACTGATGGGGTATGCATTAGACGAAAAAAAAGAAGAAAAAGAAGAATAATACGCCCAGAAAAGAGGCGAAAAGGAGAAAAACGTAAAAAAACGTGAAAAAAAAGTAAGAGGAAGAGAAGGGAAAAAAAGGTGGAAATGGGTTTAAAAGTGATTTCGGCGGAGAAATATATATATATATATATATATATATATATATATATATATATATATAAATATACGCGCACACACACACATATATATAAACGTATTCTCCGTTGAGATATTGCAGCCGCTGCTGTGTCCAGGCCCAGGAGCCTTAGCACTGTGCTGTGATGTCACTCAATACCACTGACATCACTAGGTGTAAACAACATCTCTCCTTTGCTGTGTATGTGACTATGGAGCTGTTTGGTGATGTCGTCTATTATGGCCTTCATAGAAGCAACAGGAGATTGTTGCATCCATCTAGAACCCTCAGAACTACAGTGCTATGATGTCACTCACTTCCACAGGCCTTGCAGAGTGTAAACAACAACAACCCAGCTTTGTTGTGTATGTAACCATAGGGATTTGTGATGTCACCTAGAACCTTCACAGCAGCGACAGCTTTATGAGGAGCATCAGCACTGCTCTGCCTGAGCAGAACCATCACCGCCATAGGTTGTCAAATAACCCGGGTTTAACCCACACAGGTAAGTCCAATGGGGTGCAGGCATGTCCTCTATGCTTACAGCTTCCCGTGGGTGTTGGTTTGATACCGTTTGGGGACAGCCAAGGAGGCATCTGCAGGCAACAAAGGTAGGTGTGTGCTTGTGTGTGTGTTTCCTATGCAGATCCTAAGCCCAGTGTCACATGCAAGTAGGAGGAGTAAGAAGGGTTCCTGGCAAATCCGGGTTATGGATTGCATTTAAAAAGGCCCCGTGGGAGTGCAATGGGCCCCTGTCTTGCTGCTTAGCAATAATGGTATGGGTTTAGGTTCTGCTGTGTGTACTGGTGGTTGACTGCCCCCCAGCCCAGAGTGTGCATGGAAAATTGTCTGGCAGCCTCCCTGACAGCAAGCAGTGATAGTGCCCATGAAGGGCACCTTGTTGGGCCCGCCCCTTTCACGGTTATCGCTTCTCGGCCTTTTGGCTAAGATCAAGTGTAGTATCTGTTCTTATCAGTTTAATATCTGATACGTCCCCTATCTGGGGACCATATATTAAATGGATTTTTGAGAACGGGGGCCGATTTCGAAGCTTGCTTCCGTCGCTCTATGCATTGACCCGATATGGCAGTATCTTCGGGTACAGTGCACCACCCCCTTACAGGGTTAAAAAGAAAGATTCCTACTTTCATTGCTACCTGCTTGCTGGCTAGCCAGCTAGCCAGCCCTGTGGGCCTTGCTGCTGCTGCAGCCAAAAAACAAAAGGTGGTGCTGCTGCTGCTTCTGCTGCTTCTGCTGCTTCTGCTTCTGCTTGTGTCTGGCCGCTGTTGGAGCGTCCAGGCACAGGACTTCTGCTGCTGCTGACTAAATGGCCTCCTTAATTGGATCATTTGAGTAGCCAGCACACCTGTGCAGGTAGGGCATGACATGATAGGCAGCTGCCTTGATAGCGGGTGGGTGCTGAATGTTCCTAATTGACAAAATAAGATTAATGCTTATGAAGAAATATAAAATCTCATCCCTTCCCCAATATCGCGCCACACCCCTACCCCTTAATTCCCTTGTTGAACTTGATGGACATATGTCTTTTTTCGACCGTACTAACTATGTAACTATGTAACATAACATGGGGGGGGGGGGGGTCTCCTGGCTGTTCACACAGGTGTGTCATTGCTGTACATTGACCATGCATTGCTTCTGTGGTATTGCAAAGGCAAAGACAAATGCTTCCAGCCATCCATTGCACTAATGGATTGGTCATCAGCTGGCTGTCTATGTCCCGCATCAATATAGACCAAAGTACAGAGGGTTAGGCTATGCTATTGTGCACCTACCTGATGCATCAGAAGGTGTGAGGCCCTTGCTAAATTCTGTGCACAGACTTTGAGATCTATACTTTAGACTGTATCTAAACCTGCTCCAACATGGACTGACATTCTGGCCTACTTTCAGCCGATGCGACTTGTCTGTCGCTGAACAGTCGCTTTTTATGTATTCAGCACCTATGTATAATGTTGTAAAAATGCTCTAGAAGCTAAAGTCGCAGAAATGTCACACATATTTGGCCTGCAACTTTCTGTGCGACAAATTCAGACAGGAAAAATCAGTATAAATCCTTAGAAAATTATCCCCCAGTGTCTCCATCTGCTGGCGGTATTGAATAAGCATTGCTGCACTGATGGGGTATGCATTAGACGAAAAAAAAGAAGAAAAAGAAGAATAATACGCCCAGAAAAGAGGCGAAAAGGAGAAAAACGTAAAAAAAACGTGAAAAAAAAGTAAGAGGAAGAGAAGGGAAAAAAAGGTGGAAATGGGTTTAAAAGTGATTTCGACGGAGAAATATATATATATATATATATATATATATATATATATATATATATACGCGCACACACACACATATATATAAACGTATTCTCGGTTGAGATATTGCAGCCGCTGCTGTGTCCAGGCCCAGGAGCCTTAGCACTGTGCTGTGATGTCACTCAATACCACTGACATCACTAGGTGTAAACAACATCTCTCCTTTGCTGTGTATGTGACTATGGAGCTGTTTGGTGATGTCGTCTATTATGGCCTTCATAGAAGCAACAGGAGATTGTTGCATCCATCTAGAACCCTCAGAACTACAGTGCTATGATGTCACTCACTTCCACAGGCCTTGCAGAGTGTAAACAACAACAACCCAGCTTTGTTGTGTATGTAACCATAGGGATTTGTGATGTCACCTAGAACCTTCACAGCAGCGACAGCTTTATGAGGAGCATCAGCACTGCTCTGCCTGAGCAGAACCATCACCGCCATAGGTTGTCAAATAACCCGGGTTTAACCCACACAGGTAAGTCCAATGGGGTGCAGGCATGTCCTCTATGCTTACAGCTTCCCGTGGGTGTTGGTTTGATACCGTTTGGGGACAGCCAAGGAGGCATCTGCAGGCAACAAAGGTAGGTGTGTGCTTGTGTGTGTGTTTCCTATGCAGATCCTAAGCCCAGTGTCACATGCAAGTAGGAGGAGTAAGAAGGGTTCCTGGCAAATCCGGGTTATGGATTGCATTTAAAAAGGCCCCGTGGGAGTGCAATGGGCCCCTGTCTTGCTGCTTAGCAATAATGGTATGGGTTTAGGTTCTGCTGTGTGTACTGGTGGTTGACTGCCCCCCAGCCCAGAGTGTGCATGGAAAATTGTCTGGCAGCCTCCCTGACAGCAAGCAGTGATAGTGCCCATGAAGGGCACCTTGTTGGGCCCGCCCCTTTCACGGTTATCGCTTCTCGGCCTTTTGGCTAAGATCAAGTGTAGTATCTGTTCTTATCAGTTTAATATCTGATACGTCCCCTATCTGGGGACCATATATTAAATGGATTTTTGAGAACGGGGGCCGATTTCGAAGCTTGCTTCCGTCGCCCTATGCATTGACCCGATATGGCAGTATCTTCGGGTACAGTGCACCACCCCCTTACAGGGTTAAAAAGAAAGATTCCTACTTTCATTGCTACCTGCTTGCTGGCTAGCCAGCTAGCCAGCCCTGTGGGCCTTGCTGCTGCTGCAGCCAAAAAACAAAAGGTGGTGCTGCTGCTGCTTCTGCTGCTTCTGCTTCTGCTTGTGTCTGGCCGCTGTTGGAGCGTCCAGGCACAGGACTTCTGCTGCTGCTGACTAAATGGCCTCCTTAATTGGATCATTTGAGTAGCCAGCACACCTGTGCAGGTAGGGCATGACATGATAGGCAGCTGCCTTGATAGCGGGTGGGTGCTGAATGTTCCTAATTGACAAAATAAGATTAATGCTTATGAAGAAATATAAAATCTCATCCCTTCCCCAATATCGCGCCACACCCCTACCCCTTAATTCCCTGGTTGAACTTGATGGACATATGTCTTTTTTTGACCGTACTAACTATGTAACTATGTAACATAACATGGGGGGGGGGGGGGGTCTCCTGGCTGTTCACACAGGTGTGTCATTGCTGTACATTGACCATGCATTGCTTCTGTGGTATTGCAAAGGCAAAGACAAATGCTTCCAGCCATCCATTGCACTAATGGATTGGTCATCAGCTGGCTGTCTATGTCCCGCATCAATATAGACCAAAGTACAGAGGGTTAGGCTATGCTATTGTGCACCTACCTGATGCATCAGAAGGTGCGAGGCCCTTGCTAAATTCTGTGCACAGACTTTGAGATCTATACTTTAGACTGTATCTAAACCTGCTCCAACATGGACTGACATTCTGGCCTACTTTCAGCCGATGCGACTTGTCTGTCGCTGAACAGTCGCTTTTTATGTATTCAGCACCTATGTATAATGTTGTAAAAATGCTCTAGAAGCTAAAGTCGCAGAAATGTCACACATATTTGGCCTGCAACTTTCTGTGCGACAAATTCAGACAGGAAAAATCAGTATAAATCCTTAGAAAATTATCCCCCAGTGTCTCCATCTGCTGGCGGTATTGAATAAGCATTGCTGCACTGATGGGGTATGCATTAGACGAAAAAAAAGAAGAAAAAGAAGAATAATACGCCCAGAAAAGAGGCGAAAAGGAGAAAAACGTAAAAAAACGTGAAAAAAAAGTAAGAGGAAGAGAAGGGAAAAAAAGGTGGAAATGGGTTTAAAAGTGATTTCGGCGGAAAAAAAAAAATATATATATATATATATATATATATATATATATATACGCGCACACACACACATATATATAAACGTATTCTCCGTTGAGATATTGCAGCCGCTGCTGTGTCCAGGCCCAGGAGCCTTAGCACTGTGCTGTGATGTCACTCAATACCACTGACATCACTAGGTGTAAACAACATCTCTCCTTTGCTGTGTATGTGACTATGGAGCTGTTTGGTGATGTCGTCTATTATGGCCTTCATAGAAGCAACAGGAGATTGTTGCATCCATCTAGAACCCTCAGAACTACAGTGCTATGATGTCACTCACTTCCACAGGCCTTGCAGAGTGTAAACAACAACAACCCAGCTTTGTTGTGTATGTAACCATAGGGATTTGTGATGTCACCTAGAACCTTCACAGCAGCGACAGCTTTATGAGGAGCATCAGCACTGCTCTGCCTGAGCAGAACCATCACCGCCATAGGTTGTCAAATAACCCGGGTTTAACCCACACAGGTAAGTCCAATGGGGTGCAGGCATGTCCTCTATGCTTACAGCTTCCCGTGGGTGTTGGTTTGATACCGTTTGGGGACAGCCAAGGAGGCATCTGCAGGCAACAAAGGTAGGTGTGTGCTTGTGTGTGTGTTTCCTATGCAGATCCTAAGCCCAGTGTCACATGCAAGTAGGAGGAGTAAGAAGGGTTCCTGGCAAATCCGGGTTATGGATTGCATTTAAAAAGGCCCCGTGGGAGTACAATGGGCCCCTGTCTTGCTGCTTAGCAATAATGGTATGGGTTTAGGTTCTGCTGTGTGTACTGGTGGTTGACTGCCCCCCAGCCCAGAGTGTGCATGGAAAATTGTCTGGCAGCCTCCCTGACAGCAAGCAGTGATAGTGCCCATGAAGGGCACCTTGTTGGGCCCGCCCCTTTCACGGTTATCGCTTCTCGGCCTTTTGGCTAAGATCAAGTGTAGTATCTGTTCTTATCAGTTTAATATCTGATACGTCCCCTATCTGGGGACCATATATTAAATGGATTTTTGAGAACGGGGGCCGATTTCGAAGCTTGCTTCCGTCGCCCTATGCATTGACCCGATATGGCAGTATCTTCGGGTACAGTGCACCACCCCCTTACAGGGTTAAAAAGAAAGATTCCTACTTTCATTGCTACCTGCTTGCTGGCTAGCCAGCTAGCCAGCCCTGTGGGCCTTGCTGCTGCTGCAGCCAAAAAACAAAAGGTGGTGCTGCTGCTGCTTCTGCTGCTTCTGCTTCTGCTTGTGTCTGGCCGCTGTTGGAGCGTCCAGGCACAGGACTTCTGCTGCTGCTGACTAAATGGCCTCCTTAATTGGATCATTTGAGTAGCCAGCACACCTGTGCAGGTAGGGCATGACATGATAGGCAGCTGCCTTGATAGCGGGTGGGTGCTGAATGTTCCTAATTGACAAAATAAGATTAATGCTTATGAAGAAATATAAAATCTCATCCCTTCCCCAATATCGCGCCACACCCCTACCCCTTAATTCCCTGGTTGAACTTGATGGACATATGTCTTTTTTCGACCGTACTAACTATGTAACTATGTAACATAACATGGGGGGGGGGGGGGGTCTCCTGGCTGTTCACACAGGTGTGTCATTGCTGTACATTGACCATGCATTGCTTCTGTGGTATTGCAAAGGCAAAGACAAATGCTTCCAGCCATCCATTGCACTAATGGATTGGTCATCAGCTGGCTGTCTATGTCCCGCATCAATATAGACCAAAGTACAGAGGGTTAGGCTATGCTATTGTGCACCTACCTGATGCATCAGAAGGTGCGAGGCCCTTGCTAAATTCTGTGCACAGACTTTGAGATCTATACTTTAGACTGTATCTAAACCTGCTCCAACATGGACTGACATTCTGGCCTACTTTCAGCCGATGCGACTTGTCTGTCGCTGAACAGTCGCTTTTTATGTATTCAGCACCTATGTATAATGTTGTAAAAATGCTCTAGAAGCTAAAGTCGCAGAAATGTCACACATATTTGGCCTGCAACTTTCTGTGCGACAAATTCAGACAGGAAAAATCAGTATAAATCCTTAGAAAATTATCCCCCAGTGTCTCCATCTGCTGGCGGTATTGAATAAGCATTGCTGCACTGATGGGGTATGCATTAGACGAAAAAAAAGAAGAAAAAGAAGAATAATACGCCCAGAAAAGAGGCGAAAAGGAGAAAAACGTAAAAAAACGTGAAAAAAAAGTAAGAGGAAGAGAAGGGAAAAAAAGGTGGAAATGGGTTTAAAAGTGATTTCGGCGGA
Organism: Hyla sarda; assembly: GCF_029499605.1. NCBI lineage: Eukaryota > Metazoa > Chordata > Amphibia > Anura > Hylidae > Hyla > Hyla sarda. The sequence continues at coordinate 3,910 of NW_026609649.1, read as the reverse complement.
GAAATATATATATATATATATATATATATATATATATATATATATATACGCGCACACACACACATATATATAAACGTATTCTCCGTTGAGATATTGCAGCCGCTGCTGTGTCCAGGCCCAGGAGCCTTAGCACTGTGCTGTGATGTCACTCAATACCACTGACATCACTAGGTGTAAACAACATCTCTCCTTTGCTGTGTATGTGACTATGGAGCTGTTTGGTGATGTCGTCTATTATGGCCTTCATAGAAGCAACAGGAGATTGTTGCATCCATCTAGAACCCTCAGAACTACAGTGCTATGATGTCACTCACTTCCACAGGCCTTGCAGAGTGTAAACAACAACAACCCAGCTTTGTTGTGTATGTAACCATAGGGATTTGTGATGTCACCTAGAACCTTCACAGCAGCGACAGCTTTATGAGGAGCATCAGCACTGCTCTGCCTGAGCAGAACCATCACCGCCATAGGTTGTCAAATAACCCGGGTTTAACCCACACAGGTAAGTCCAATGGGGTGCAGGCATGTCCTCTATGCTTACAGCTTCCCGTGGGTGTTGGTTTGATACCGTTTGGGGACAGCCAAGGAGGCATCTGCAGGCAACAAAGGTAGGTGTGTGCTTGTGTGTGTGTTTCCTATGCAGATCCTAAGCCCAGTGTCACATGCAAGTAGGAGGAGTAAGAAGGGTTCCTGGCAAATCCGGGTTATGGATTGCATTTAAAAAGGCCCCGTGGGAGTGCAATGGGCCCCTGTCTTGCTGCTTAGCAATAATGGTATGGGTTTAGGTTCTGCTGTGTGTACTGGTGGTTGACTGCCCCCCAGCCCAGAGTGTGCATGGAAAATTGTCTGGCAGCCTCCCTGACAGCAAGCAGTGATAGTGCCCATGAAGGGCACCTTGTTGGGCCCGCCCCTTTCACGGTTATCGCTTCTCGGCCTTTTGGCTAAGATCAAGTGTAGTATCTGTTCTTATCAGTTTAATATCTGATACGTCCCCTATCTGGGGACCATATATTAAATGGATTTTTGAGAACGGGGGCCGATTTCGAAGCTTGCTTCCGTCGCCCTATGCATTGACCCGATATGGCAGTATCTTTGGGTACAGTGCACCACCCCCTTACAGGGTTAAAAAGAAAGATTCCTACTTTCATTGCTACCTGCTTGCTGGCTAGCCAGCTAGCCAGCCCTGTGGGCCTTGCTGCTGCTGCAGCCAAAAAACAAAAGGTGGTGCTGCTGCTGCTTCTGCTGCTTCTGCTTCTGCTTGTGTCTGGCCGCTGTTGGAGCGTCCAGGCACAGGACTTCTGCTGCTGCTGACTAAATGGCCTCCTTAATTGGATCATTTGAGTAGCCAGCACACCTGTGCAGGTAGGGCATGACATGATAGGCAGCTGCCTTGATAGCGGGTGGGTGCTGAATGTTCCTAATTGACAAAATAAGATTAATGCTTATGAAGAAATATAAAATCTCATCCCTTCCCCAATATCGCGCCACACCCCTACCCCTTAATTCCCTGGTTGAACTTGATGGACATATGTCTTTTTTCGACCGTACTAACTATGTAACTATGTAACATAACATGGGGGGGGGGGGGGTCTCCTGGCTGTTCACACAGGTGTGTCATTGCTGTACATTGACCATGCATTGCTTCTGTGGTATTGCAAAGGCAAAGACAAATGCTTCCAGCCATCCATTGCACTAATGGATTGGTCATCAGCTGGCTGTCTATGTCCCGCATCAATATAGACCAAAGTACAGAGGGTTAGGCTATGCTATTGTGCACCTACCTGATGCATCAGAAGGTGCGAGGCCCTTGCTAAATTCTGTGCACAGACTTTGAGATCTATACTTTAGACTGTATCTAAACCTGCTCCAACATGGACTGACATTCTAGCCTACTTTCAGCCGATGCGACTTGTCTGTCGCTGAACAGTCGCTTTTTATGTATTCAGCACCTATGTATAATGTTGTAAAAATGCTCTAGAAGCTAAAGTCGCAGAAATGTCACACATATTTGGCCTGCAACTTTCTGTGCGACAAATTCAGACAGGAAAAATCAGTATAAATCCTTAGAAAATTATCCCCCAGTGTCTCCATCTGCTGGCGGTATTGAATAAGCATTGCTGCACTGATGGGGTATGCATTAGACGAAAAAAAAGAAGAAAAAGAAGAATAATACGCCCAGAAAAGAGGCGAAAAGGAGAAAAACGTAAAAAAACGTGAAAAAAAAGTAAGAGGAAGAGAAGGGAAAAAAAGGTGGAAATGGGTTTAAAAGTGATTTCGGCGGAGAAATATATATATATATATATATATATATATATATATATATATACGCGCACACACACACATATATATAAACGTATTCTCCGTTGAGATATTGCAGCCGCTGCTGTGTCCAGGCCCAGGAGCCTTAGCACTGTGCTGTGATGTCACTCAATACCACTGACATCACTAGGTGTAAACAACATCTCTCCTTTGCTGTGTATGTGACTATGGAGCTGTTTGGTGATGTCGTCTATTATGGCCTTCATAGAAGCAACAGGAGATTGTTGCATCCATCTAGAACCCTCAGAACTACAGTGCTATGATGTCACTCACTTCCACAGGCCTTGCAGAGTGTAAACAACAACAACCCAGCTTTGTTGTGTATGTAACCATAGGGATTTGTGATGTCACCTAGAACCTTCACAGCAGCGACAGCTTTATGAGGAGCATCAGCACTGCTCTGCCTGAGCAGAACCATCACCGCCATAGGTTGTCAAATAACCCGGGTTTAACCCACACAGGTAAGTCCAATGGGGTGCAGGCATGTCCTCTATGCTTACAGCTTCCCGTGGGTGTTGGTTTGATACCGTTTGGGGACAGCCAAGGAGGCATCTGCAGGCAACAAAGGTAGGTGTGTGCTTGTGTGTGTGTTTCCTATGCAGATCCTAAGCCCAGTGTCACATGCAAGTAGGAGGAGTAAGAAGGGTTCCTGGCAAATCCGGGTTATGGATTGCATTTAAAAAGGCCCCGTGGGAGTGCAATGGGCCCCTGTCTTGCTGCTTAGCAATAATGGTATGGGTTTAGGTTCTGCTGTGTGTACTGGTGGTTGACTGCCCCCCAGCCCAGAGTGTGCATGGAAAATTGTCTGGCAGCCTCCCTGACAGCAAGCAGTGATAGTGCCCATGAAGGGCACCTTGTTGGGCCCGCCCCTTTCACGGTTATCGCTTCTCGGCCTTTTGGCTAAGATCAAGTGTAGTATCTGTTCTTATCAGTTTAATATCTGATACGTCCCCTATCTGGGGACCATATATTAAATGGATTTTTGAGAACGGGGGCCGATTTCGAAGCTTGCTTCCGTCGCCCTATGCATTGACCCGATATGGCAGTATCTTCGGGTACAGTGCACCACCCCCTTACAGGGTTAAAAAGAAAGATTCCTACTTTCATTGCTACCTGCTTGCTGGCTAGCCAGCTAGCCAGCCCTGTGGGCCTTGCTGCTGCTGCAGCCAAAAAACAAAAGGTGGTGCTGCTGCTGCTTCTGCTGCTTCTGCTTCTGCTTGTGTCTGGCCGCTGTTGGAGCGTCCAGGCACAGGACTTCTGCTGCTGCTGACTAAATGGCCTCCTTAATTGGATCATTTGAGTAGCCAGCACACCTGTGCAGGTAGGGCATGACATGATAGGCAGCTGCCTTGATAGCGGGTGGGTGCTGAATGTTCCTAATTGACAAAATAAGATTAATGCTTATGAAGAAATATAAAATCTCATCCCTTCCCCAATATCGCGCCACACCCCTACCCCTTAATTCCCTGGTTGAACTTGATGGACATATGTCTTTTTTCGACCGTACTAACTATGTAACTATGTAACATAACATGGGGGGGGGGGGGGGGTCTCCTGGCTGTTCACACAGGTGTGTCATTGCTGTACATTG
>NW_026609648.1:0-27202 GCF_029499605.1 Hyla sarda | reverse complement strand
GCAGCAGAAGCAGCAGCAGCACCACCTTTTGTTTTTTGGCTGCAGCAGCAGCAAGGCCCACAGGGCTGGCTAGCTGGCTAGCCAGCAAGCAGGTAGCAATGAAAGTAGGAATCTTTCTTTTTAACCCTGTAAGGGGGTGGTGCACTGTACCCGAAGATACTGCCATATCGGGTCAATGCATAGGGCGACGGAAGCAAGCTTCGAAATCGGCCCCCGTTCTCAAAAATCCATTTAATATATGGTCCCCAGATAGGGGACGTATCAGATATTAAACTGATAAGAACAGATACTACACTTGATCTTAGCCAAAAGGCCGAGAAGCGATAACCGTGAAAGGGGCGGGCCCAACAAGGTCCCCTTCATGGGCACTATCACTGCTTGCTGTCAGGGAGGCTGCCAGACAATTTTCCATGCACACTCTGGGCTGGGGGGCAGTCAACCACCAGTACACACAGCAGAACCTAAACCCATACCATTATTGCTAAGCAGCAAGACAGGGGCCCATTGCACTCCCACGGGGCCTTTTTAAATGCAATCCATAACCCGGATTTGCCAGGAACCCTTCTTACTCCTCCTACTTGCATGTGACACTGGGCTTAGGATCTGCATAGGAAACACACACACAAGCACACACCTACCTTTGTTGCCTGCAGATGCCTCCTTGGCTGTCCCCAAACGGTATCAAACCAACACCCACGGGAAGCTGTAAGCATAGAGGACATGCCTGCACCCCATTGGACTTACCTGTGTGGGTTAAATCCGGGTTATTTGACAACCTATGGCGGTGATGGTTCTGCTCAAGGCAGAGCAGTGCTGATGCTCCTCATAAAGCTGTCGCTGCTGTGAAGGTTCTAGGTGACATCACAAATCCCTTTGGTTACATACACAACAAAGCTGGGTTGTTGTTGTTTACACTCTGCAAGGCCTGTGGAAGTGAGTGACATCATAGCACTGTAGTTCTGAGGGTTCAAGATGGATGCAACAATCTCCTGTTGCTTCTATGAAGGCCGTAATAGACGACATCACCAAACAGCTCCATAGTCACATACACAGCAAAGGAGAGATGTTGTTTACACCTAGTGATGTCAGTGGTATTGAGTGACATCACAGCACAGTGCTAAGGCTCCTGGGCCTGGACACAGCAGCGGCTGCAATATCTCAACGGAGAATACGTTTATATCTATGTGTGTGTGTGCGCATATATATATATATATATATATATATATATATATATATATATATATTTCTCCGCCGAAATCACTTTTAAACCCATTTCCACCTTTTTTTCCCTTCTCTTCCTCTTACTTTTTTTTCACGTTTTTTTACGTTTTTCTCCTTTTCGCCTCTTTTCTGGGCGTATTATTCTTCTTTTTCTTCTTTTTTTTCGTCTAATGCATACCCCATCAGTGCAGCAATGCTTATTCAATACCGCCAGCAGATGGAGACACTGGGGGATAATTTTCTAAGGATTTATACTGATTTTTCCTGTCTGAATTTGTCGCACAGAAAGTTGCAGGCCAAATATGTGTGACATTTCTGCGACTTTAGCTTCTAGAGCATTTTTACAACATTATACATAGGTGCTGAATACATAAAAAGCGACTGTTCAGCGACAGACAAGTCGCATCGGCTGAAAGTAGGCCAGAATGTCAGTCCATGTTGGAGCAGGTTTAGATACAGTCTAAAGCATAGATCTCAAAGTCTGTGCACAGAATTTAGCAAGGGCCTCGCACCTTCTGATGCATCAGGTAGGTGCACAATAGCATAGCCTAACCCTCTGTACTTTGGTCTATATTGATGCGGGACATAGACAGCCAGCTGATGACCAATCCATTAGTGCAATGGATGGCTGGAAGCATTTGTCTTTGCCTTTGCAATACCACAGAAGCAATGCATGGTCAATGTACAGCAATGACACACCTGTGTGAACAGCCAGGAGACCCCCCCCCCCATGTTATGTTACATAGTTACATAGTTAGTACGGTCGAAAAAAGACATATGTCCATCACGTTCAACCAGGGAATTAAGGGGTAGGGGTGTGGCGCGATATTGGGGAAGGGATGAGATTTTATATTTCTTCATAAGCATTAATCTTATTTTGTCAATTAGGAACATTCAGATCAAGGCAGCTGCCTATCATGTCATGCCCTACCTGCACAGGTGTGCTGGCTACTCAAATGATCCAATTAAGGAGGCCATTTAGTCAGCAGCAGCAGAAGTCCTGTGCCTGGACGCTCCAACAGGGGCCAGACACAAGCAGAAGCAGAAGCAGCAGAAGCAGCAGCAGCACCACCTTTTGTTTTTTGGCTGCAGCAGCAGCAAGGCCCACAGGGCTGGCTAGCTGGCTAGCCAGCAAGCAGGTAGCAATGAAAGTAGGAATCTTTCTTTTTAACCCTGTAAGGGGGTGGTGCACTGTACCCGAAGATACTGCCATATCGGGTCAATGCATAGGGCGACGGAAGCAAGCTTCGAAATCGGCCCCCGTTCTCAAAAATCCATTTAATATATGGTCCCCAGATAGGGGACGTATCAGATATTAAACTGATAAGAACAGATACTACACTTGATCTTAGCCAAAAGGCCGAGAAGCGATAACCGTGAAAGGGGCGGGCCCAACAAGGTCCCCTTCATGGGCACTATCACTGCTTGCTGTCAGGGAGGCTGCCAGACAATTTTCCATGCACACTCTGGGCTGGGGGGCAGTCAACCACCAGTACACACAGCAGAACCTAAACCCATACCATTATTGCTAAGCAGCAAGACAGGGGCCCATTGCACTCCCACGGGGCCTTTTTAAATGCAATCCATAACCCGGATTTGCCAGGAACCCTTCTTACTCCTCCTACTTGCATGTGACACTGGGCTTAGGATCTGCATAGGAAACACACACACAAGCACACACCTACCTTTGTTGCCTGCAGATGCCTCCTTGGCTGTCCCCAAACGGTATCAAACCAACACCCACGGGAAGCTGTAAGCATAGAGGACATGCCTGCACCCCATTGGACTTACCTGTGTGGGTTAAATCCGGGTTATTTGACAACCTATGGCGGTGATGGTTCTGCTCAGGCAGAGCAGTGCTGATGCTCCTCATAAAGCTGTCGCTGCTGTGAAGGTTCTAGGTGACATCACAAATCCCTTTGGTTACATACACAACAAAGCTGGGTTGTTGTTGTTTACACTCTGCAAGGCCTGTGGAAGTGAGTGACATCATAGCACTGTAGTTCTGAGGGTTCAAGATGGATGCAACAATCTCCTGTTGCTTCTATGAAGGCCGTAATAGACGACATCACCAAACAGCTCCATAGTCACATACACAGCAAAGGAGAGATGTTGTTTACACCTAGTGATGTCAGTGGTATTGAGTGACATCACAGCACAGTGCTAAGGCTCCTGGGCCTGGACACAGCAGCGGCTGCAATATCTCAACGGAGAATACGTTTATATCTATGTGTGTGTGTGCGCATATATATAGTATATATATATATATATATATATATATATATATATATATTTCTCCGCCGAAATCACTTTTAAACCCATTTCCACCTTTTTTTCCCTTCTCTTCCTCTTACTTTTTTTTCACGTTTTTTTACGTTTTTCTCCTTTTCGCCTCTTTTCTGGGCGTATTATTCTTCTTTTTCTTCTTTTTTTTCGTCTAATGCATACCCCATCAGTGCAGCAATGCTTATTCAATACCGCCAGCAGATGGAGACACTGGGGGATAATTTTCTAAGGATTTATACTGATTTTTCCTGTCTGAATTTGTCGCACAGAAAGTTGCAGGCCAAATATGTGTGACATTTCTGCGACTTTAGCTTCTAGAGCATTTTTACAACATTATACATAGGTGCTGAATACATAAAAAGCGACTGTTCAGCGACAGACAAGTCGCATCGGCTGAAAGTAGGCCAGAATGTCAGTCCATGTTGGAGCAGGTTTAGATACAGTCTAAAGCATAGATCTCAAAGTCTGTGCACAGAATTTAGCAAGGGCCTCGCACCTTCTGATGCATCAGGTAGGTGCACAATAGCATAGCCTAACCCTCTGTACTTTGGTCTATATTGATGCGGGACATAGACAGCCAGCTGATGACCAATCCATTAGTGCAATGGATGGCTGGAAGCATTTGTCTTTGCCTTTGCAATACCACAGAAGCAATGCATGGTCAATGTACAGCAATGACACACCTGTGTGAACAGCCAGGAGACCCCCCCCCCATGTTATGTTACATAGTTACATAGTTAGTACGGTCGAAAAAAGACATATGTCCATCACGTTCAACCAGGGAATTAAGGGGTAGGGGTGTGGCGCGATATTGGGGAAGGGATGAGATTTTATATTTCTTCATAAGCATTAATCTTATTTTGTCAATTAGGAACATTCAGCACCCACCCGCTATCAAGGCAGCTGCCTATCATGTCATGCCCTACCTGCACAGGTGTGCTGGCTACTCAAATGATCCAATTAAGGAGGCCATTTAGTCAGCAGCAGCAGAAGTCCTGTGCCTGGACGCTCCAACAGGGGCCAGACACAAGCAGAAGCAGAAGCAGCAGAAGCAGCAGCAGCACCACCTTTTGTTTTTTGGCTGCAGCAGCAGCAAGGCCCACAGGGCTGGCTAGCTGGCTAGCCAGCAAGCAGGTAGCAATGAAAGTAGGAATCTTTCTTTTTAACCCTGTAAGGGGGTGGTGCACTGTACCCGAAGATACTGCCATATCGGGTCAATGCATAGGGCGACGGAAGCAAGCTTCGAAATCGGCCCCCGTTCTCAAAAATCCATTTAATATATGGTCCCCAGATAGGGGACGTATCAGATATTAAACTGATAAGAACAGATACTACACTTGATCTTAGCCAAAAGGCCGAGAAGCGATAACCGTGAAAGGGGCGGGCCCAACAAGGTCCCCTTCATGGGCACTATCACTGCTTGCTGTCAGGGAGGCTGCCAGACAATTTTCCATGCACACTCTGGGCTGGGGGGCAGTCAACCACCAGTACACACAGCAGAACCTAAACCCATACCATTATTGCTAAGCAGCAAGACAGGGGCCCATTGCACTCCCACGGGGCCTTTTTAAATGCAATCCATAACCCGGATTTGCCAGGAACCCTTCTTACTCCTCCTACTTGCATGTGACACTGGGCTTAGGATCTGCATAGGAAACACACACACAAGCACACACCTACCTTTGTTGCCTGCAGATGCCTCCTTGGCTGTCCCCAAACGGTATCAAACCAACACCCACGGGAAGCTGTAAGCATAGAGGACATGCCTGCACCCCATTGGACTTACCTGTGTGGGTTAAATCCGGGTTATTTGACAACCTATGGCGGTGATGGTTCTGCTCAGGCAGAGCAGTGCTGATGCTCCTCATAAAGCTGTCGCTGCTGTGAAGGTTCTAGGTGACATCACAAATCCCTTTGGTTACATACACAACAAAGCTGGGTTGTTGTTGTTTACACTCTGCAAGGCCTGTGGAAGTGAGTGACATCATAGCACTGTAGTTCTGAGGGTTCAAGATGGATGCAACAATCTCCTGTTGCTTCTATGAAGGCCGTAATAGACGACATCACCAAACAGCTCCATAGTCACATACACAGCAAAGGAGAGATGTTGTTTACACCTAGTGATGTCAGTGGTATTGAGTGACATCACAGCACAGTGCTAAGGCTCCTGGGCCTGGACACAGCAGCGGCTGCAATATCTCAACGGAGAATACGTTTATATCTATGTGTGTGTGTGCGCATATATATATATATATATATATATATATATATATATATATATATATTTCTCCGCCGAAATCACTTTTAAACCCATTTCCACCTTTTTTTCCCTTCTCTTCCTCTTACTTTTTTTTCACGTTTTTTTACGTTTTTCTCCTTTTCGCCTCTTTTCTGGGCGTATTATTCTTCTTTTTCTTCTTTTTTTTCGTCTAATGCATACCCCATCAGTGCAGCAATGCTTATTCAATACCGCCAGCAGATGGAGACACTGGGGGATAATTTTCTAAGGATTTATACTGATTTTTCCTGTCTGAATTTGTCGCACAGAAAGTTGCAGGCCAAATATGTGTGACATTTCTGCGACTTTAGCTTCTAGAGCATTTTTACAACATTATACATAGGTGCTGAATACATAAAAAGCGACTGTTCAGCGACAGACAAGTCGCATCGGCTGAAAGTAGGCCAGAATGTCAGTCCATGTTGGAGCAGGTTTAGATACAGTCTAAAGCATAGATCTCAAAGTCTGTGCACAGAATTTAGCAAGGGCCTCGCACCTTCTGATGCATCAGGTAGGTGCACAATAGCATAGCCTAACCCTCTGTACTTTGGTCTATATTGATGCGGGACATAGACAGCCAGCTGATGACCAATCCATTAGTGCAATGGATGGCTGGAAGCATTTGTCTTTGCCTTTGCAATACCACAGAAGCAATGCATGGTCAATGTACAGCAATGACACACCTGTGTGAACAGCCAGGAGACCCCCCCCCCCCATGTTATGTTACATAGTTACATAGTTAGTACGGTCGAAAAAAGACATATGTCCATCACGTTCAACCAGGGAATTAAGGGGTAGGGGTGTGGCGCGATATTGGGGAAGGGATGAGATTTTATATTTCTTCATAAGCATTAATCTTATTTTGTCAATTAGGAACATTCAGCACCCACCCGCTATCAAGGCAGCTGCCTATCATGTCATGCCCTACCTGCACAGGTGTGCTGGCTACTCAAATGATCCAATTAAGGAGGCCATTTAGTCAGCAGCAGCAGAAGTCCTGTGCCTGGACGCTCCAACAGGGGCCAGACACAAGCAGAAGCAGAAGCAGCAGAAGCAGCAGCAGCACCACCTTTTGTTTTTTGGCTGCAGCAGCAGCAAGGCCCACAGGGCTGGCTAGCTGGCTAGCCAGCAAGCAGGTAGCAATGAAAGTAGGAATCTTTCTTTTTAACCCTGTAAGGGGGTGGTGCACTGTACCCGAAGATACTGCCATATCGGGTCAATGCATAGGGCGACGGAAGCAAGCTTCGAAATCGGCCCCCGTTCTCAAAAATCCATTTAATATATGGTCCCCAGATAGGGGACGTATCAGATATTAAACTGATAAGAACAGATACTACACTTGATCTTAGCCAAAAGGCCGAGAAGCGATAACCGTGAAAGGGGCGGGCCCAACAAGGTCCCCTTCATGGGCACTATCACTGCTTGCTGTCAGGGAGGCTGCCAGACAATTTTCCATGCACACTCTGGGCTGGGGGGCAGTCAACCACCAGTACACACAGCAGAACCTAAACCCATACCATTATTGCTAAGCAGCAAGACAGGGGCCCATTGCACTCCCACGGGGCCTTTTTAAATGCAATCCATAACCCGGATTTGCCAGGAACCCTTCTTACTCCTCCTACTTGCATGTGACACTGGGCTTAGGATCTGCATAGGAAACACACACACAAGCACACACCTACCTTTGTTGCCTGCAGATGCCTCCTTGGCTGTCCCCAAACGGTATCAAACCAACACCCACGGGAAGCTGTAAGCATAGAGGACATGCCTGCACCCCATTGGACTTACCTGTGTGGGTTAAATCCGGGTTATTTGACAACCTATGGCGGTGATGGTTCTGCTCAGGCAGAGCAGTGCTGATGCTCCTCATAAAGCTGTCGCTGCTGTGAAGGTTCTAGGTGACATCACAAATCCCTTTGGTTACATACACAACAAAGCTGGGTTGTTGTTGTTTACACTCTGCAAGGCCTGTGGAAGTGAGTGACATCATAGCACTGTAGTTCTGAGGGTTCAAGATGGATGCAACAATCTCCTGTTGCTTCTATGAAGGCCGTAATAGACGACATCACCAAACAGCTCCATAGTCACATACACAGCAAAGGAGAGATGTTGTTTACACCTAGTGATGTCAGTGGTATTGAGTGACATCACAGCACAGTGCTAAGGCTCCTGGGCCTGGACACAGCAGCGGCTGCAATATCTCAACGGAGAATACGTTTATATATATGTGTGTGTGTGCGCGTATATATATATATATATATATATATATATATATATATATATATATTTCTCCGCCGAAATCACTTTTAAACCCATTTCCACCTTTTTTTCCCTTCTCTTCCTCTTACTTTTTTTTCACGTTTTTTTACGTTTTTCTCCTTTTCGCCTCTTTTCTGGGCGTATTATTCTTCTTTTTCTTCTTTTTTTTCGTCTAATGCATACCCCATCAGTGCAGCAATGCTTATTCAATACCGCCAGCAGATGGAGACACTGGGGGATAATTTTCTAAGGATTTATACTGATTTTTCCTGTCTGAATTTGTCGCACAGAAAGTTGCAGGCCAAATATGTGTGACATTTCTGCGACTTTAGCTTCTAGAGCATTTTTACAACATTATACATAGGTGCTGAATACATAAAAAGCGACTGTTCAGCGACAGACAAGTCGCATCGGCTGAAAGTAGGCCAGAATGTCAGTCCATGTTGGAGCAGGTTTAGATACAGTCTAAAGCATAGATCTCAAAGTCTGTGCACAGAATTTAGCAAGGGCCTCGCACCTTCTGATGCATCAGGTAGGTGCACAATAGCATAGCCTAACCCTCTGTACTTTGGTCTATATTGATGCGGGACATAGACAGCCAGCTGATGACCAATCCATTAGTGCAATGGATGGCTGGAAGCATTTGTCTTTGCCTTTGCAATACCACAGAAGCAATGCATGGTCAATGTACAGCAATGACACACCTGTGTGAACAGCCAGGAGACCCCCCCCCCCATGTTATGTTACATAGTTACATAGTTAGTACGGTCGAAAAAAGACATATGTCCATCACGTTCAACCAGGGAATTAAGGGGTAGGGGTGTGGCGCGATATTGGGGAAGGGATGAGATTTTATATTTCTTCATAAGCATTAATCTTATTTTGTCAATTAGGAACATTCAGCACCCACCCGCTATCAAGGCAGCTGCCTATCATGTCATGCCCTACCTGCACAGGTGTGCTGGCTACTCAAATGATCCAATTAAGGAGGCCATTTAGTCAGCAGCAGCAGAAGTCCTGTGCCTGGACGCTCCAACAGGGGCCAGACACAAGCAGAAGCAGAAGCAGCAGAAGCAGCAGCAGCACCACCTTTTGTTTTTTGGCTGCAGCAGCAGCAAGGCCCACAGGGCTGGCTAGCTGGCTAGCCAGCAAGCAGGTAGCAATGAAAGTAGGAATCTTTCTTTTTAACCCTGTAAGGGGGTGGTGCACTGTACCCGAAGATACTGCCATATCGGGTCAATGCATAGGGCGACGGAAGCAAGCTTCGAAATCGGCCCCCGTTCTCAAAAATCCATTTAATATATGGTCCCCAGATAGGGGACGTATCAGATATTAAACTGATAAGAACAGATACTACACTTGATCTTAGCCAAAAGGCCGAGAAGCGATAACCGTGAAAGGGGCGGGCCCAACAAGGTCCCCTTCATGGGCACTATCACTGCTTGCTGTCAGGGAGGCTGCCAGACAATTTTCCATGCACACTCTGGGCTGGGGGGCAGTCAACCACCAGTACACACAGCAGAACCTAAACCCATACCATTATTGCTAAGCAGCAAGACAGGGGCCCATTGCACTCCCACGGGGCCTTTTTAAATGCAATCCATAACCCGGATTTGCCAGGAACCCTTCTTACTCCTCCTACTTGCATGTGACACTGGGCTTAGGATCTGCATAGGAAACACACACACAAGCACACACCTACCTTTGTTGCCTGCAGATGCCTCCTTGGCTGTCCCCAAACGGTATCAAACCAACACCCACGGGAAGCTGTAAGCATAGAGGACATGCCTGCACCCCATTGGACTTACCTGTGTGGGTTAAATCCGGGTTATTTGACAACCTATGGCGGTGATGGTTCTGCTCAGGCAGAGCAGTGCTGATGCTCCTCATAAAGCTGTCGCTGCTGTGAAGGTTCTAGGTGACATCACAAATCCCTTTGGTTACATACACAACAAAGCTGGGTTGTTGTTGTTTACACTCTGCAAGGCCTGTGGAAGTGAGTGACATCATAGCACTGTAGTTCTGAGGGTTCAAGATGGATGCAACAATCTCCTGTTGCTTCTATGAAGGCCGTAATAGACGACATCACCAAACAGCTCCATAGTCACATACACAGCAAAGGAGAGATGTTGTTTACACCTAGTGATGTCAGTGGTATTGAGTGACATCACAGCACAGTGCTAAGGCTCCTGGGCCTGGACACAGCAGCGGCTGCAATATCTCAACGGAGAATACGTTTATATCTATGTGTGTGTGTGCGCATATATATATATATATATATATATATATATATATATATATTTCTCCGCCGAAATCACTTTTAAACCCATTTCCACCTTTTTTTCCCTTCTCTTCCTCTTACTTTTTTTTCACGTTTTTTTACGTTTTTCTCCTTTTCGCCTCTTTTCTGGGCGTATTATTCTTCTTTTTCTTCTTTTTTTTCGTCTAATGCATACCCCATCAGTGCAGCAATGCTTATTCAATACCGCCAGCAGATGGAGACACTGGGGGATAATTTTCTAAGGATTTATACTGATTTTTCCTGTCTGAATTTGTCGCACAGAAAGTTGCAGGCCAAATATGTGTGACATTTCTGCGACTTTAGCTTCTAGAGCATTTTTACAACATTATACATAGGTGCTGAATACATAAAAAGCGACTGTTCAGCGACAGACAAGTCGCATCGGCTGAAAGTAGGCCAGAATGTCAGTCCATGTTGGAGCAGGTTTAGATACAGTCTAAAGCATAGATCTCAAAGTCTGTGCACAGAATTTAGCAAGGGCCTCGCACCTTCTGATGCATCAGGTAGGTGCACAATAGCATAGCCTAACCCTCTGTACTTTGGTCTATATTGATGCGGGACATAGACAGCCAGCTGATGACCAATCCATTAGTGCAATGGATGGCTGGAAGCATTTGTCTTTGCCTTTGCAATACCACAGAAGCAATGCATGGTCAATGTACAGCAATGACACACCTGTGTGAACAGCCAGGAGACCCCCCCCCCCCATGTTATGTTACATAGTTACATAGTTAGTACGGTCGAAAAAAGACATATGTCCATCACGTTCAACCAGGGAATTAAGGGGTAGGGGTGTGGCGCGATATTGGGGAAGGGATGAGATTTTATATTTCTTCATAAGCATTAATCTTATTTTGTCAATTAGGAACATTCAGCACCCACCCGCTATCAAGGCAGCTGCCTATCATGTCATGCCCTACCTGCACAGGTGTGCTGGCTACTCAAATGATCCAATTAAGGAGGCCATTTAGTCAGCAGCAGCAGAAGTCCTGTGCCTGGACGCTCCAACAGGGGCCAGACACAAGCAGAAGCAGAAGCAGCAGAAGCAGCAGCAGCACCACCTTTTGTTTTTTGGCTGCAGCAGCAGCAAGGCCCACAGGGCTGGCTAGCTGGCTAGCCAGCAAGCAGGTAGCAATGAAAGTAGGAATCTTTCTTTTTAACCCTGTAAGGGGGTGGTGCACTGTACCCGAAGATACTGCCATATCGGGTCAATGCATAGGGCGACGGAAGCAAGCTTCGAAATCAGCCCCCGTTCTCAAAAATCCATTTAATATATGGTCCCCAGATAGGGGACGTATCTGATATTAAACTGATAAGAACAGATACTACACTTGATCTTAGCCAAAAGGCCGAGAAGCGATAACCGTGAAAGGGGCGGGCCCAACAAGGTCCCCTTCATGGGCACTATCACTGCTTGCTGTCAGGGAGGCTGCCAGACAATTTTCCATGCACACTCTGGGCTGGGGGGCAGTCAACCACCAGTACACACAGCAGAACCTAAACCCATACCATTATTGCTAAGCAGCAAGACAGGGGCCCATTGCACTCCCACGGGGCCTTTTTAAATGCAATCCATAACCCGGATTTGCCAGGAACCCTTCTTACTCCTCCTACTTGCATGTGACACTGGGCTTAGGATCTGCATAGGAAACACACACACAAGCACACACCTACCTTTGTTGCCTGCAGATGCCTCCTTGGCTGTCCCCAAACGGTATCAAACCAACACCCACGGGAAGCTGTAAGCATAGAGGACATGCCTGCACCCCATTGGACTTACCTGTGTGGGTTAAATCCGGGTTATTTGACAACCTATGGCGGTGATGGTTCTGCTCAGGCAGAGCAGTGCTGATGCTCCTCATAAAGCTGTCGCTGCTGTGAAGGTTCTAGGTGACATCACAAATCCCTTTGGTTACATACACAACAAAGCTGGGTTGTTGTTGTTTACACTCTGCAAGGCCTGTGGAAGTGAGTGACATCATAGCACTGTAGTTCTGAGGGTTCAAGATGGATGCAACAATCTCCTGTTGCTTCTATGAAGGCCGTAATAGACGACATCACCAAACAGCTCCATAGTCACATACACAGCAAAGGAGAGATGTTGTTTACACCTAGTGATGTCAGTGGTATTGAGTGACATCACAGCACAGTGCTAAGGCTCCTGGGCCTGGACACAGCAGCGGCTGCAATATCTCAACGGAGAATACGTTTATATCTATGTGTGTGTGTGCGCATATATATATATATATATATATATATATATATATATATATATATATATTTCTCCGCCGAAATCACTTTTAAACCCATTTCCACCTTTTTTTCCCTTCTCTTCCTCTTACTTTTTTTTCACGTTTTTTTACGTTTTTCTCCTTTTCGCCTCTTTTCTGGGCGTATTATTCTTCTTTTTCTTCTTTTTTTTCGTCTAATGCATACCCCATCAGTGCAGCAATGCTTATTCAATACCGCCAGCAGATGGAGACACTGGGGGATAATTTTCTAAGGATTTATACTGATTTTTCCTGTCTGAATTTGTCGCACAGAAAGTTGCAGGCCAAATATGTGTGACATTTCTGCGACTTTAGCTTCTAGAGCATTTTTACAACATTATACATAGGTGCTGAATACATAAAAAGCGACTGTTCAGCGACAGACAAGTCGCATCGGCTGAAAGTAGGCCAGAATGTCAGTCCATGTTGGAGCAGGTTTAGATACAGTCTAAAGCATAGATCTCAAAGTCTGTGCACAGAATTTAGCAAGGGCCTCGCACCTTCTGATGCATCAGGTAGGTGCACAATAGCATAGCCTAACCCTCTGTACTTTGGTCTATATTGATGCGGGACATAGACAGCCAGCTGATGACCAATCCATTAGTGCAATGGATGGCTGGAAGCATTTGTCTTTGCCTTTGCAATACCACAGAAGCAATGCATGGTCAATGTACAGCAATGACACACCTGTGTGAACAGCCAGGAGACCCCCCCCCCCCATGTTATGTTACATAGTTACATAGTTAGTACGGTCGAAAAAAGACATATGTCCATCACGTTCAACCAGGGAATTAAGGGGTAGGGGTGTGGCGCGATATTGGGGAAGGGATGAGATTTTATATTTCTTCATAAGCATTAATCTTATTTTGTCAATTAGGAACATTCAGCACCCACCCGCTATCAAGGCAGCTGCCTATCATGTCATGCCCTACCTGCACAGGTGTGCTGGCTACTCAAATGATCCAATTAAGGAGGCCATTTAGTCAGCAGCAGCAGAAGTCCTGTGCCTGGACGCTCCAACAGGGGCCAGACACAAGCAGAAGCAGAAGCAGCAGAAGCAGCAGCAGCACCACCTTTTGTTTTTTGGCTGCAGCAGCAGCAAGGCCCACAGGGCTGGCTAGCTGGCTAGCCAGCAAGCAGGTAGCAATGAAAGTAGGAATCTTTCTTTTTAACCCTGTAAGGGGGTGGTGCACTGTACCCGAAGATACTGCCATATCGGGTCAATGCATAGGGCGACGGAAGCAAGCTTCGAAATCGGCCCCCGTTCTCAAAAATCCATTTAATATATGGTCCCCAGATAGGGGACGTATCAGATATTAAACTGATAAGAACAGATACTACACTTGATCTTAGCCAAAAGGCCGAGAAGCGATAACCGTGAAAGGGGCGGGCCCAACAAGGTCCCCTTCATGGGCACTATCACTGCTTGCTGTCAGGGAGGCTGCCAGACAATTTTCCATGCACACTCTGGGCTGGGGGGCAGTCAACCACCAGTACACACAGCAGAACCTAAACCCATACCATTATTGCTAAGCAGCAAGACAGGGGCCCATTGCACTCCCACGGGGCCTTTTTAAATGCAATCCATAACCCGGATTTGCCAGGAACCCTTCTTACTCCTCCTACTTGCATGTGACACTGGGCTTAGGATCTGCATAGGAAACACACACACAAGCACACACCTACCTTTGTTGCCTGCAGATGCCTCCTTGGCTGTCCCCAAACGGTATCAAACCAACACCCACGGGAAGCTGTAAGCATAGAGGACATGCCTGCACCCCATTGGACTTACCTGTGTGGGTTAAATCCGGGTTATTTGACAACCTATGGCGGTGATGGTTCTGCTCAGGCAGAGCAGTGCTGATGCTCCTCATAAAGCTGTCGCTGCTGTGAAGGTTCTAGGTGACATCACAAATCCCTTTGGTTACATACACAACAAAGCTGGGTTGTTGTTGTTTACACTCTGCAAGGCCTGTGGAAGTGAGTGACATCATAGCACTGTAGTTCTGAGGGTTCAAGATGGATGCAACAATCTCCTGTTGCTTCTATGAAGGCCGTAATAGACGACATCACCAAACAGCTCCATAGTCACATACACAGCAAAGGAGAGATGTTGTTTACACCTAGTGATGTCAGTGGTATTGAGTGACATCACAGCACAGTGCTAAGGCTCCTGGGCCTGGACACAGCAGCGGCTGCAATATCTCAACGGAGAATACGTTTATATCTATGTGTGTGTGTGCGCATATATATATATATATATATATATATATATATATATATTTCTCCGCCGAAATCACTTTTAAACCCATTTCCACCTTTTTTTCCCTTCTCTTCCTCTTACTTTTTTTTCACGTTTTTTTACGTTTTTCTCCTTTTCGCCTCTTTTCTGGGCGTATTATTCTTCTTTTTCTTCTTTTTTTTCGTCTAATGCATACCCCATCAGTGCAGCAATGCTTATTCAATACCGCCAGCAGATGGAGACACTGGGGGATAATTTTCTAAGGATTTATACTGATTTTTCCTGTCTGAATTTGTCGCACAGAAAGTTGCAGGCCAAATATGTGTGACATTTCTGCGACTTTAGCTTCTAGAGCATTTTTACAACATTATACATAGGTGCTGAATACATAAAAAGCGACTGTTCAGCGACAGACAAGTCGCATCGGCTGAAAGTAGGCCAGAATGTCAGTCCATGTTGGAGCAGGTTTAGATACAGTCTAAAGCATAGATCTCAAAGTCTGTGCACAGAATTTAGCAAGGGCCTCGCACCTTCTGATGCATCAGGTAGGTGCACAATAGCATAGCCTAACCCTCTGTACTTTGGTCTATATTGATGCGGGACATAGACAGCCAGCTGATGACCAATCCATTAGTGCAATGGATGGCTGGAAGCATTTGTCTTTGCCTTTGCAATACCACAGAAGCAATGCATGGTCAATGTACAGCAATGACACACCTGTGTGAACAGCCAGGAGACCCCCCCCCCCATGTTATGTTACATAGTTACATAGTTAGTACGGTCGAAAAAAGACATATGTCCATCACGTTCAACCAGGGAATTAAGGGGTAGGGGTGTGGCGCGATATTGGGGAAGGGATGAGATTTTATATTTCTTCATAAGCATTAATCTTATTTTGTCAATTAGGAACATTCAGCACCCACCCGCTATCAAGGCAGCTGCCTATCATGTCATGCCCTACCTGCACAGGTGTGCTGGCTACTCAAATGATCCAATTAAGGAGGCCATTTAGTCAGCAGCAGCAGAAGTCCTGTGCCTGGACGCTCCAACAGGGGCCAGACACAAGCAGAAGCAGAAGCAGCAGAAGCAGCAGCAGCACCACCTTTTGTTTTTTGGCTGCAGCAGCAGCAAGGCCCACAGGGCTGGCTAGCTGGCTAGCCAGCAAGCAGGTAGCAATGAAAGTAGGAATCTTTCTTTTTAACCCTGTAAGGGGGTGGTGCACTGTACCCGAAGATACTGCCATATCGGGTCAATGCATAGGGCGACGGAAGCAAGCTTCGAAATCGGCCCCCGTTCTCAAAAATCCATTTAATATATGGTCCCCAGATAGGGGACGTATCAGATATTAAACTGATAAGAACAGATACTACACTTGATCTTAGCCAAAAGGCCGAGAAGCGATAACCGTGAAAGGGGCGGGCCCAACAAGGTCCCCTTCATGGGCACTATCACTGCTTGCTGTCAGGGAGGCTGCCAGACAATTTTCCATGCACACTCTGGGCTGGGGGGCAGTCAACCACCAGTACACACAGCAGAACCTAAACCCATACCATTATTGCTAAGCAGCAAGACAGGGGCCCATTGCACTCCCACGGGGCCTTTTTAAATGCAATCCATAACCCGGATTTGCCAGGAACCCTTCTTACTCCTCCTACTTGCATGTGACACTGGGCTTAGGATCTGCATAGGAAACACACACACAAGCACACACCTACCTTTGTTGCCTGCAGATGCCTCCTTGGCTGTCCCCAAACGGTATCAAACCAACACCCACGGGAAGCTGTAAGCATAGAGGACATGCCTGCACCCCATTGGACTTACCTGTGTGGGTTAAATCCGGGTTATTTGACAACCTATGGCGGTGATGGTTCTGCTCAGGCAGAGCAGTGCTGATGCTCCTCATAAAGCTGTCGCTGCTGTGAAGGTTCTAGGTGACATCACAAATCCCTTTGGTTACATACACAACAAAGCTGGGTTGTTGTTGTTTACACTCTGCAAGGCCTGTGGAAGTGAGTGACATCATAGCACTGTAGTTCTGAGGGTTCAAGATGGATGCAACAATCTCCTGTTGCTTCTATGAAGGCCGTAATAGACGACATCACCAAACAGCTCCATAGTCACATACACAGCAAAGGAGAGATGTTGTTTACACCTAGTGATGTCAGTGGTATTGAGTGACATCACAGCACAGTGCTAAGGCTCCTGGGCCTGGACACAGCAGCGGCTGCAATATCTCAACGGAGAATACGTTTATATCTATGTGTGTGTGTGCGCATATATATATATATATATATATATATATATATATATATATATATATATCTCCGCCGAAATCACTTTTAAACCCATTTCCACCTTTTTTTCCCTTCTCTTCCTCTTACTTTTTTTTCACGTTTTTTTACGTTTTTCTCCTTTTCGCCTCTTTTCTGGGCGTATTATTCTTCTTTTTCTTCTTTTTTTTCGTCTAATGCATACCCCATCAGTGCAGCAATGCTTATTCAATACCGCCAGCAGATGGAGACACTGGGGGATAATTTTCTAAGGATTTATACTGATTTTTCCTGTCTGAATTTGTCGCACAGAAAGTTGCAGGCCAAATATGTGTGACATTTCTGCGACTTTAGCTTCTAGAGCATTTTTACAACATTATACATAGGTGCTGAATACATAAAAAGCGACTGTTCAGCGACAGACAAGTCGCATCGGCTGAAAGTAGGCCAGAATGTCAGTCCATGTTGGAGCAGGTTTAGATACAGTCTAAAGCATAGATCTCAAAGTCTGTGCACAGAATTTAGCAAGGGCCTCGCACCTTCTGATGCATCAGGTAGGTGCACAATAGCATAGCCTAACCCTCTGTACTTTGGTCTATATTGATGCGGGACATAGACAGCCAGCTGATGACCAATCCATTAGTGCAATGGATGGCTGGAAGCATTTGTCTTTGCCTTTGCAATACCACAGAAGCAATGCATGGTCAATGTACAGCAATGACACACCTGTGTGAACAGCCAGGAGACCCCCCCCCCCCCATGTTATGTTACATAGTTACATAGTTAGTACGGTCGAAAAAAGACATATGTCCATCACGTTCAACCAGGGAATTAAGGGGTAGGGGTGTGGCGCGATATTGGGGAAGGGATGAGATTTTATATTTCTTCATAAGCATTAATCTTATTTTGTCAATTAGGAACATTCAGCACCCACCCGCTATCAAGGCAGCTGCCTATCATGTCATGCCCTACCTGCACAGGTGTGCTGGCTACTCAAATGATCCAATTAAGGAGGCCATTTAGTCAGCAGCAGCAGAAGTCCTGTGCCTGGACGCTCCAACAGGGGCCAGACACAAGCAGAAGCAGAAGCAGCAGAAGCAGCAGCAGCACCACCTTTTGTTTTTTGGCTGCAGCAGCAGCAAGGCCCACAGGGCTGGCTAGCTGGCTAGCCAGCAAGCAGGTAGCAATGAAAGTAGGAATCTTTCTTTTTAACCCTGTAAGGGGGTGGTGCACTGTACCCGAAGATACTGCCATATCGGGTCAATGCATAGGGCGACGGAAGCAAGCTTCGAAATCGGCCCCCGTTCTCAAAAATCCATTTAATATATGGTCCCCAGATAGGGGACGTATCAGATATTAAACTGATAAGAACAGATACTACACTTGATCTTAGCCAAAAGGCCGAGAAGCGATAACCGTGAAAGGGGCGGGCCCAACAAGGTCCCCTTCATGGGCACTATCACTGCTTGCTGTCAGGGAGGCTGCCAGACAATTTTCCATGCACACTCTGGGCTGGGGGGCAGTCAACCACCAGTACACACAGCAGAACCTAAACCCATACCATTATTGCTAAGCAGCAAGACAGGGGCCCATTGCACTCCCACGGGGCCTTTTTAAATGCAATCCATAACCCGGATTTGCCAGGAACCCTTCTTACTCCTCCTACTTGCATGTGACACTGGGCTTAGGATCTGCATAGGAAACACACACACAAGCACACACCTACCTTTGTTGCCTGCAGATGCCTCCTTGGCTGTCCCCAAACGGTATCAAACCAACACCCACGGGAAGCTGTAAGCATAGAGGACATGCCTGCACCCCATTGGACTTACCTGTGTGGGTTAAATCCGGGTTATTTGACAACCTATGGCGGTGATGGTTCTGCTCAGGCAGAGCAGTGCTGATGCTCCTCATAAAGCTGTCGCTGCTGTGAAGGTTCTAGGTGACATCACAAATCCCTTTGGTTACATACACAACAAAGCTGGGTTGTTGTTGTTTACACTCTGCAAGGCCTGTGGAAGTGAGTGACATCATAGCACTGTAGTTCTGAGGGTTCAAGATGGATGCAACAATCTCCTGTTGCTTCTATGAAGGCCGTAATAGACGACATCACCAAACAGCTCCATAGTCACATACACAGCAAAGGAGAGATGTTGTTTACACCTAGTGATGTCAGTGGTATTGAGTGACATCACAGCACAGTGCTAAGGCTCCTGGGCCTGGACACAGCAGCGGCTGCAATATCTCAACGGAGAATACGTTTATATCTATGTGTGTGTGTGCGCATATATATATATATATATATATATATATATATATATATATATATATTTCTCCGCCGAAATCACTTTTAAACCCATTTCCACCTTTTTTTCCCTTCTCTTCCTCTTACTTTTTTTTCACGTTTTTTTACGTTTTTCTCCTTTTCGCCTCTTTTCTGGGCGTATTATTCTTCTTTTTCTTCTTTTTTTTCGTCTAATGCATACCCCATCAGTGCAGCAATGCTTATTCAATACCGCCAGCAGATGGAGACACTGGGGGATAATTTTCTAAGGATTTATACTGATTTTTCCTGTCTGAATTTGTCGCACAGAAAGTTGCAGGCCAAATATGTGTGACATTTCTGCGACTTTAGCTTCTAGAGCATTTTTACAACATTATACATAGGTGCTGAATACATAAAAAGCGACTGTTCAGCGACAGACAAGTCGCATCGGCTGAAAGTAGGCCAGAATGTCAGTCCATGTTGGAGCAGGTTTAGATACAGTCTAAAGCATAGATCTCAAAGTCTGTGCACAGAATTTAGCAAGGGCCTCGCACCTTCTGATGCATCAGGTAGGTGCACAATAGCATAGCCTAACCCTCTGTACTTTGGTCTATATTGATGCGGGACATAGACAGCCAGCTGATGACCAATCCATTAGTGCAATGGATGGCTGGAAGCATTTGTCTTTGCCTTTGCAATACCACAGAAGCAATGCATGGTCAATGTACAGCAATGACACACCTGTGTGAACAGCCAGGAGACCCCCCCCCCCCATGTTATGTTACATAGTTACATAGTTAGTACGGTCGAAAAAAGACATATGTCCATCACGTTCAACCAGGGAATTAAGGGGTAGGGGTGTGGCGCGATATTGGGGAAGGGATGAGATTTTATATTTCTTCATAAGCATTAATCTTATTTTGTCAATTAGGAACATTCAGCACCCACCCGCTATCAAGGCAGCTGCCTATCATGTCATGCCCTACCTGCACAGGTGTGCTGGCTACTCAAATGATCCAATTAAGGAGGCCATTTAGTCAGCAGCAGCAGAAGTCCTGTGCCTGGACGCTCCAACAGGGGCCAGACACAAGCAGAAGCAGAAGCAGCAGAAGCAGCAGCAGCACCACCTTTTGTTTTTTGGCTGCAGCAGCAGCAAGGCCCACAGGGCTGGCTAGCTGGCTAGCCAGCAAGCAGGTAGCAATGAAAGTAGGAATCTTTCTTTTTAACCCTGTAAGGGGGTGGTGCACTGTACCCGAAGATACTGCCATATCGGGTCAATGCATAGGGCGACGGAAGCAAGCTTCGAAATCGGCCCCCGTTCTCAAAAATCCATTTAATATATGGTCCCCAGATAGGGGACGTATCAGATATTAAACTGATAAGAACAGATACTACACTTGATCTTAGCCAAAAGGCCGAGAAGCGATAACCGTGAAAGGGGCGGGCCCAACAAGGTCCCCTTCATGGGCACTATCACTGCTTGCTGTCAGGGAGGCTGCCAGACAATTTTCCATGCACACTCTGGGCTGGGGGGCAGTCAACCACCAGTACACACAGCAGAACCTAAACCCATACCATTATTGCTAAGCAGCAAGACAGGGGCCCATTGCACTCCCACGGGGCCTTTTTAAATGCAATCCATAACCCGGATTTGCCAGGAACCCTTCTTACTCCTCCTACTTGCATGTGACACTGGGCTTAGGATCTGCATAGGAAACACACACACAAGCACACACCTACCTTTGTTGCCTGCAGATGCCTCCTTGGCTGTCCCCAAACGGTATCAAACCAACACCCACGGGAAGCTGTAAGCATAGAGGACATGCCTGCACCCCATTGGACTTACCTGTGTGGGTTAAATCCGGGTTATTTGACAACCTATGGCGGTGATGGTTCTGCTCAGGCAGAGCAGTGCTGATGCTCCTCATAAAGCTGTCGCTGCTGTGAAGGTTCTAGGTGACATCACAAATCCCTTTGGTTACATACACAACAAAGCTGGGTTGTTGTTGTTTACACTCTGCAAGGCCTGTGGAAGTGAGTGACATCATAGCACTGTAGTTCTGAGGGTTCAAGATGGATGCAACAATCTCCTGTTGCTTCTATGAAGGCCGTAATAGACGACATCACCAAACAGCTCCATAGTCACATACACAGCAAAGGAGAGATGTTGTTTACACCTAGTGATGTCAGTGGTATTGAGTGACATCACAGCACAGTGCTAAGGCTCCTGGGCCTGGACACAGCAGCGGCTGCAATATCTCAACGGAGAATACGTTTATATCTATGTGTGTGTGTGCGCATATATATATATATATATATATATATATATATATATATATATATATTTCTCCGCCGAAATCACTTTTAAACCCATTTCCACCTTTTTTTCCCTTCTCTTCCTCTTACTTTTTTTTCACGTTTTTTTACGTTTTTCTCCTTTTCGCCTCTTTTCTGGGCGTATTATTCTTCTTTTTCTTCTTTTTTTTCGTCTAATGCATACCCCATCAGTGCAGCAATGCTTATTCAATACCGCCAGCAGATGGAGACACTGGGGGATAATTTTCTAAGGATTTATACTGATTTTTCCTGTCTGAATTTGTCGCACAGAAAGTTGCAGGCCAAATATGTGTGACATTTCTGCGACTTTAGCTTCTAGAGCATTTTTACAACATTATACATAGGTGCTGAATACATAAAAAGCGACTGTTCAGCGACAGACAAGTCGCATCGGCTGAAAGTAGGCCAGAATGTCAGTCCATGTTGGAGCAGGTTTAGATACAGTCTAAAGCATAGATCTCAAAGTCTGTGCACAGAATTTAGCAAGGGCCTCGCACCTTCTGATGCATCAGGTAGGTGCACAATAGCATAGCCTAACCCTCTGTACTTTGGTCTATATTGATGCGGGACATAGACAGCCAGCTGATGACCAATCCATTAGTGCAATGGATGGCTGGAAGCATTTGTCTTTGCCTTTGCAATACCACAGAAGCAATGCATGGTCAATGTACAGCAATGACACACCTGTGTGAACAGCCAGGAGACCCCCCCCCCCCCCATGTTATGTTACATAGTTACATAGTTAGTACGGTCGAAAAAAGACATATGTCCATCACGTTCAACCAGGGAATTAAGGGGTAGGGGTGTGGCGCGATATTGGGGAAGGGATGAGATTTTATATTTCTTCATAAGCATTAATCTTATTTTGTCAATTAGGAACATTCAGCACCCACCCGCTATCAAGGCAGCTGCCTATCATGTCATGCCCTACCTGCACAGGTGTGCTGGCTACTCAAATGATCCAATTAAGGAGGCCATTTAGTCAGCAGCAGCAGAAGTCCTGTGCCTGGACGCTCCAACAGGGGCCAGACACAAGCAGAAGCAGAAGCAGCAGAAGCAGCAGCAGCACCACCTTTTGTTTTTTGGCTGCAGCAGCAGCAAGGCCCACAGGGCTGGCTAGCTGGCTAGCCAGCAAGCAGGTAGCAATGAAAGTAGGAATCTTTCTTTTTAACCCTGTAAGGGGGTGGTGCACTGTACCCGAAGATACTGCCATATCGGGTCAATGCATAGGGCGACGGAAGCAAGCTTCGAAATCGGCCCCCGTTCTCAAAAATCCATTTAATATATGGTCCCCAGATAGGGGACGTATCAGATATTAAACTGATAAGAACAGATACTACACTTGATCTTAGCCAAAAGGCCGAGAAGCGATAACCGTGAAAGGGGCGGGCCCAACAAGGTCCCCTTCATGGGCACTATCACTGCTTGCTGTCAGGGAGGCTGCCAGACAATTTTCCATGCACACTCTGGGCTGGGGGGCAGTCAACCACCAGTACACACAGCAGAACCTAAACCCATACCATTATTGCTAAGCAGCAAGACAGGGGCCCATTGCACTCCCACGGGGCCTTTTTAAATGCAATCCATAACCCGGATTTGCCAGGAACCCTTCTTACTCCTCCTACTTGCATGTGACACTGGGCTTAGGATCTGCATAGGAAACACACACACAAGCACACACCTACCTTTGTTGCCTGCAGATGCCTCCTTGGCTGTCCCCAAACGGTATCAAACCAACACCCACGGGAAGCTGTAAGCATAGAGGACATGCCTGCACCCCATTGGACTTACCTGTGTGGGTTAAATCCGGGTTATTTGACAACCTATGGCGGTGATGGTTCTGCTCAGGCAGAGCAGTGCTGATGCTCCTCATAAAGCTGTCGCTGCTGTGAAGGTTCTAGGTGACATCACAAATCCCTTTGGTTACATACACAACAAAGCTGGGTTGTTGTTGTTTACACTCTGCAAGGCCTGTGGAAGTGAGTGACATCATAGCACTGTAGTTCTGAGGGTTCAAGATGGATGCAACAATCTCCTGTTGCTTCTATGAAGGCCGTAATAGACGACATCACCAAACAGCTCCATAGTCACATACACAGCAAAGGAGAGATGTTGTTTACACCTAGTGATGTCAGTGGTATTGAGTGACATCACAGCACAGTGCTAAGGCTCCTGGGCCTGGACACAGCAGCGGCTGCAATATCTCAACGGAGAATACGTTTATATCTATGTGTGTGTGTGCGCATATATATATATATATATATATATATATATATATATATATATATTTCTCCGCCGAAATCACTTTTAAACCCATTTCCACCTTTTTTTCCCTTCTCTTCCTCTTACTTTTTTTTCACGTTTTTTTACGTTTTTCTCCTTTTCGCCTCTTTTCTGGGCGTATTATTCTTCTTTTTCTTCTTTTTTTTCGTCTAATGCATACCCCATCAGTGCAGCAATGCTTATTCAATACCGCCAGCAGATGGAGACACTGGGGGATAATTTTCTAAGGATTTATACTGATTTTTCCTGTCTGAATTTGTCGCACAGAAAGTTGCAGGCCAAATATGTGTGACATTTCTGCGACTTTAGCTTCTAGAGCATTTTTACAACATTATACATAGGTGCTGAATACATAAAAAGCGACTGTTCAGCGACAGACAAGTCGCATCGGCTGAAAGTAGGCCAGAATGTCAGTCCATGTTGGAGCAGGTTTAGATACAGTCTAAAGCATAGATCTCAAAGTCTGTGCACAGAATTTAGCAAGGGCCTCGCACCTTCTGATGCATCAGGTAGGTGCACAATAGCATAGCCTAACCCTCTGTACTTTGGTCTATATTGATGCGGGACATAGACAGCCAGCTGATGACCAATCCATTAGTGCAATGGATGGCTGGAAGCATTTGTCTTTGCCTTTGCAATACCACAGAAGCAATGCATGGTCAATGTACAGCAATGACACACCTGTGTGAACAGCCAGGAGACCCCCCCCCCCATGTTATGTTACATAGTTACATAGTTAGTACGGTCGAAAAAAGACATATGTCCATCACGTTCAACCAGGGAATTAAGGGGTAGGGGTGTGGCGCGATATTGGGGAAGGGATGAGATTTTATATTTCTTCATAAGCATTAATCTTATTTTGTCAATTAGGAACATTCAGCACCCACCCGCTATCAAGGCAGCTGCCTATCATGTCATGCCCTACCTGCACAGGTGTGCTGGCTACTCAAATGATCCAATTAAGGAGGCCATTTAGTCAGCAGCAGCAGAAGTCCTGTGCCTGGACGCTCCAACAGGGGCCAGACACAAGCAGAAGCAGAAGCAGCAGAAGCAGCAGCAGCACCACCTTTTGTTTTTTGGCTGCAGCAGCAGCAAGGCCCACAGGGCTGGCTAGCTGGCTAGCCAGCAAGCAGGTAGCAATGAAAGTAGGAATCTTTCTTTTTAACCCTGTAAGGGGGTGGTGCACTGTACCCGAAGATACTGCCATATCGGGTCAATGCATAGGGCGACGGAAGCAAGCTTCGAAATCGGCCCCCGTTCTCAAAAATCCATTTAATATATGGTCCCCAGATAGGGGACGTATCAGATATTAAACTGATAAGAACAGATACTACACTTGATCTTAGCCAAAAGGCCGAGAAGCGATAACCGTGAAAGGGGCGGGCCCAACAAGGTCCCCTTCATGGGCACTATCACTGCTTGCTGTCAGGGAGGCTGCCAGACAATTTTCCATGCACACTCTGGGCTGGGGGGCAGTCAACCACCAGTACACACAGCAGAACCTAAACCCATACCATTATTGCTAAGCAGCAAGACAGGGGCCCATTGCACTCCCACGGGGCCTTTTTAAATGCAATCCATAACCCGGATTTGCCAGGAACCCTTCTTACTCCTCCTACTTGCATGTGACACTGGGCTTAGGATCTGCATAGGAAACACACACACAAGCACACACCTACCTTTGTTGCCTGCAGATGCCTCCTTGGCTGTCCCCAAACGGTATCAAACCAACACCCACGGGAAGCTGTAAGCATAGAGGACATGCCTGCACCCCATTGGACTTACCTGTGTGGGTTAAATCCGGGTTATTTGACAACCTATGGCGGTGATGGTTCTGCTCAGGCAGAGCAGTGCTGATGCTCCTCATAAAGCTGTCGCTGCTGTGAAGGTTCTAGGTGACATCACAAATCCCTTTGGTTACATACACAACAAAGCTGGGTTGTTGTTGTTTACACTCTGCAAGGCCTGTGGAAGTGAGTGACATCATAGCACTGTAGTTCTGAGGGTTCAAGATGGATGCAACAATCTCCTGTTGCTTCTATGAAGGCCGTAATAGACGACATCACCAAACAGCTCCATAGTCACATACACAGCAAAGGAGAGATGTTGTTTACACCTAGTGATGTCAGTGGTATTGAGTGACATCACAGCACAGTGCTAAGGCTCCTGGGCCTGGACACAGCAGCGGCTGCAATATCTCAACGGAGAATACGTTTATATCTATGTGTGTGTGTGCGCATATATATATATATATATATATATATATATATATATATATATATTTCTCCGCCGAAATCACTTTTAAACCCATTTCCACCTTTTTTTCCCTTCTCTTCCTCTTACTTTTTTTTCACGTTTTTTTACGTTTTTCTCCTTTTCGCCTCTTTTCTGGGCGTATTATTCTTCTTTTTCTTCTTTTTTTTCGTCTAATGCATACCCCATCAGTGCAGCAATGCTTATTCAATACCGCCAGCAGATGGAGACACTGGGGGATAATTTTCTAAGGATTTATACTGATTTTTCCTGTCTGAATTTGTCGCACAGAAAGTTGCAGGCCAAATATGTGTGACATTTCTGCGACTTTAGCTTCTAGAGCATTTTTACTAACATTATACATAGGTGCTGAATACATAAAAAGCGACTGTTCAGCGACAGACAAGTCGCATCGGCTGAAAGTAGGCCAGAATGTCAGTCCATGTTGGAGCAGGTTTAGATACAGTCTAAAGCATAGATCTCAAAGTCTGTGCACAGAATTTAGCAAGGGCCTCGCACCTTCTGATGCATCAGGTAGGTGCACAATAGCATAGCCTAACCCTCTGTACTTTGGTCTATATTGATGCGGGACATAGACAGCCAGCTGATGACCAATCCATTAGTGCAATGGATGGCTGGAAGCATTTGTCTTTGCCTTTGCAATACCACAGAAGCAATGCATGGTCAATGTACAGCAATGACACACCTGTGTGAACAGCCAGGAGACCCCCCCCCCCCATGTTATGTTACATAGTTACATAGTTAGTACGGTCGAAAAAAGACATATGTCCATCACGTTCAACCAGGGAATTAAGGGGTAGGGGTGTGGCGCGATATTGGGGAAGGGATGAGATTTTATATTTCTTCATAAGCATTAATCTTATTTTGTCAATTAGGAACATTCAGCACCCACCCGCTATCAAGGCAGCTGCCTA
>NW_026609647.1:0-27231 GCF_029499605.1 Hyla sarda | reverse complement strand
GGGGAGGGATATGTTATATATGATGTTATTATATGACAGAGGGGAGGGATATGTTATATATGATGTTATATATGACAGAGGGGAGGGATATGTTATATATGATGTTATGATTATGACAGAGGGGAGGGATATGTTATATATGATGTTATATATGACAGAGGGAGGGATATGTTATATATGATGTTATATATGACAGAGGGAGGGATATGTTATATATGATGTTATATATGACAGAGGGAGGGATATGTTAGATTATATGATGTTTATATATGACAGAGGGGAGGGGATATGTTATATATGATGTTATATATGACAGAGGGGAGGGATATGTTATATATGTTATATATGACAGGGAGGGATAGGGATATATGATTTATATATACTGATGTTATTTATATGACAGGGGAGGGATATGTTATATATGTTATTAAGATGTTGTTTATATATGACAGAGGGAGGGATATGTTATATATGATGTTATATATGACAGAGGGGAGGGATATGTTATATATGATGTTATATATGAAAGGGAGGGATATGTTATATATGATGTTATATATAACAGAGGGGAGGGATATGTTATATATGACAGAGGGGAGGGATATGTTATAAATGATGTTATATATGACAGAGGGGAGGGCTATGTTATATATGATGTTATATATCGACAGAGGGGAGGGAAATGTTATATATGATGTTATATATGACAGGGGAGGATATGTTATATATGATGTTATATATGACAGAGGGGAGGGATATGTTATATGCATGTATCTAGCAGGGGACAGCGGACTTTTAAATGATCCTACTCTATGACTCGCTTAATATGTTATAAAGATGTTATATAACAGAGGGGAGGGATATGATAATGATGATCTGAGGGATGTAAGACAGAGCGGGAGGGGATATGTTATATACTGATGTTATATATGACAGAGGGGAGGGATATGTTATATATGTTATATCCCTCACCCCCTGTATTTACCAGTGCACATAAGCCCCACCCCCTCTGTAACAGTGCACGTGATAAGCCCCACCCCCTGTATTTAGAGTGCACATAAGCTCCACCCCCTGTGTTCGGTCGCTTTAGAGATGGATTTCCTTTCAGACTAGGCAGGTCAACAGTAGATTATAGGGAAGGGAGACACCTAGTGGCCAAAATGTTATGTTTTTTTTTTTTTTTTACACGGGTTAGGAGTCATTTTTGGTCAATAAAAAACATCACAAGGAGGGAGAAGGAAACATATACTGCCCTCCCGGGTGTGGGTCAGAGCATATATACTGCCCTCCCGGGTGTGGGTCAGGGGTCAGAGCATATATACTGCCCTCCCATGTGTGGGTCAGAGCATATATACTGCCCCTCCCGGGTGTGGGTCAAGGGTCAGAGCACATATATTGCCCTCCCGGGTGTGGGGTCAGGGGTCAGAGCATATATACTGCCCTCCCGGGTGTGGGTCAGGGGTCAGAGCACGTATACTGCCCTCCCGGGTGTGGGTCAGGGGTCCAGAGCATATATACTGCCCTCCCGGGTGTGGGTCAGCGGTCAGAGCACATATACTGCCCTTCAGGGTGTGGGTCAGGGGTCAGAGCATATATACTGCCCTCCCGGGTGTGGGTTAGGGGTCAGAGCATATATACTGCCCTCCCGGGTGTGGGTTAGGGGTCAGAGCATATATACTGCCCTCCCGGGTGTGGGTCAGGGGTCAGAGCATATATACTGCCCTCCCGGGTGTGGGTCAGGGGTCAGAGCATATATACTGCCCTCCCGGGTGTGGGTCAGCGGTCAGAGCACATATACTGCCCTTCAGGGTGTGGGTCAGGGGTCAGAGCATATATACTGCCCTCCCGGGTGTGGGTTAGGGGTCAGAGCATATATACTGCCCTCCCGGGTGTGGGTTAGGGGTCAGAGCATATATACTGCCCTCCCGGGTGTGGGTCAGGGGTCAGAGCACATATATTGCCCTCCCGGGTGTGGGTCAGGGGTCAGAGCATATATACTGCCCTCCCGGGTGTGGGTCAGGGGTCAGAGCATATATACTGCCCTCCCGGGTGTGGGTCAGGGGTCAGAGCATATATACTGCCCTCCCGGGTGTGGGTCAGGGGTCAGAGCACGTATACTGCCCTCCCGGGTGTGGGTCAGGGGTCAGAGCATATATACTGCCCTCCCGGGTGTGGGTCAGGGGTCAGAACACATATATTGCCCTCCCTGTATGTATATAATAAGGGATTATTGCTTCACAGATATAATAGGGGTCCCTCAGGATCATGTGGGGGGGTGAAGATATAATGGGGGGTCCTCAGGACCATTATGGGGGTGGATATATAATGGGGGTCCTCAGGATCATGTGGGGGGGGTGGAGATATAATGGGGGTCCTCAGGATCATGTTGGGGGGGGATGGAGATATAATGGGGGTCCTCAGGATCATGTTGGGGGGGGGGATGGAGATATAATGGGGGTCCACAGGATCATGTGGGGGGGGGTCGGAGATATAATGGGGGTCCTCAGTATCATGTGGGGGGGATGGAGATATAATGGGGGTCCTCAGGATTATGTGGGGGGGGATGGAGATATAATGGGGGTCCACAGGATCATGTGGGGGGGGGGGGGTCGGAGATATAATGGGGGTCCTCAGTATCATGTGGGGGGGATGGAGATATAATGGGGGTCCTCAGGATCATGTCGGGGGGGTGGAGATATAATGGGGGTCCTCAGGATCATGTGGGGGAGGGGGGTGGAGATATAATAGGGGTCCTCAGGATCATGTGGGGGGGGTGAAGATATAATGGGGGTCCTCAGGATCATGTGGGGGGGGGGGTGGAGATATAATGGGGGTCCTCAGGATCATGTCGGGGGGGGTGGAGATATAATGGGGGTCCTCAGGTTCATGTGTGTGGGGGGGGGTGGAGATATAATGGGGGGTCCTCAGGATCATGTGGGGGGTGGAGATATAATGGGGGTCCTCAGGATCATGTGGGGGGGGGATGGGAGATATAATGGGGGTTCTCAGGATCATGTGGGGGGGGGGGGTGAAGATATAATGGGGGGTCCTCAGGATCATGTCAGGGGGGGGGGAGATATAATGGGGGGTCCTCGGGATCATGTGGGGGGGGTGGAGATATAATGGGGGTCCTCAGGATCATGTGGGGGGGGGATGTAGATATAATGGGGGTCCTCAGGATCATGTGGGGGGTGGAGATATAATGGGGGGTCCTCAGGATCATGTCGGGGGGGGTGGGGGGGGTGGATATATAATGGGGGTCCTCAGGATCATGTGGGGGGGGTGGGTGGAGGATATAATGGGGGTCCTCAGGATCATGTGGGGGGGGGGGGTGAAGATATAATGGGGGTCCTCAGGATCATGTGGGGGGGGGGTGGAGATATAATGGGGGTCCTCAGGATTATTTGGGGGGGGTGAAGATATAATGGGGGTCCTCAGGACCATGTGGGGGGGGGTAGAGATATAATGGGGGGTCCTCAGGATCATGTCGGGGGGGGGGGGGGTGGAGATATAATGGGGGTCCTCAGGATCATGTCGGGGGGGTGGAGATATAATGGGGGTCCTCAGGAACATGTGGGGGGGTGGAGATATAATGGGGGTCCTCAGAACCATGTGTGTGGGGGGGTGGAGATATAATGGGGTCCTCAGGACCATGTGTGGGGGGGGGTGGAGATATGATGGGGGTCCTCAGGACCATGTCGGGGGGGTGGAGATATAATGGGGGTACCTCAGGATCATGTGGGGGGGGTGGAGATATAATGGGGGTCCTCAGGACCATGTGTGGGGGGGGGTGGAGATATAATGGGGGTCCTCAGGACCATGTGTGGGGGGGGGGGTGGAGATATAATGGGGGTCTTCAGGATCATGTAGGGGGTGGAGATATAATGGGGGTCCTCGACCATGTGTGTGGGGGGGTGGAGATATAATGGGGGTCCTCAGGATCATGTGGGGGGGGGTGGAGATATAATGGGGGTCCTCAGGACCATGTGTGGGGGGGTGGAGATATAATGGGGGTCCTCAGGACCATGTGTGGGGGGGGGTGGAGATATAATGGGGGTCTTCAGGATCACGTGGGGGGGGGGTGGAGATATAATGGGGGTCCTCAGGATCATGTCGGGGGTGGAGATATAATGGGGGTCCTCAGGACCATGTGGGGGGGTGGAGATATAATGGGGGTCCTCAGGACCATGTGTGTGGGGGGGGGAGATATAATGGGGGTCCTCAGGACCATGTGTGGGGGGATGGAAATATAATGGGGGTCCCCAGGACTGTGTGTGTGGGGGGTGGAGATATAATGGGGTCCTCAGGACTGTGTGTGTGGGGGGGTGGAGATATAATGGGGTCCTCAGGACCATGTGTGGGGGGGAGTGGAGATAAAATGGGGGTCCTCAGGACCATGTCGGGGGGGGGGTGGAGATATAATGGGGGGTCCTCAGGATCATGTCGGGGGGGGGGTGGAGATATAATGGGGGTCCTCAGGACCATGTGTGTGGGGGGTGGAGATATATGGGGGTCCTCAGGACCATGTGTGTGGGGGGTGGAGATATAATGGGGGTCCTCAGGACCATGTGTGTGGGGGGGTGGAGATATAATGGGGGTCCTCAGGACCATGTGTGTGGGGGGGTGGAGATATAATGGGGGGTCCTCAGGACCATGTTTGGGGGGGGTGGAGATATAATGGGGGTCCTCAGGACTATGTCGGGGGGGGTGGAGATATAATGGGGTCCTCAGGATCATGTGGGGGAGGTGGAGATATAATGGGGGTCCTCAGGACCATGTGTGTGGGGGGTGGAGATATAATGGGGGTCCTCAGGACCATGTGTGTGGGGGGTGGAGATATAATGGGGGTCCTCAGGACCATGTGTGTGGGGGGTGGGGGGGTGGAGATATAATGGGGGTCTTCAGGATCATGTGGGGGGGGTGGAGATATAATGGGGGTCCTCAGGAAAATGGGGGGGGGTGGAGATATAATGGGGGTCCTCAGGACCATGTCGGGGGGGGGGGGTGGAGATATAATGGGGGTCCTCAGGACCATGTCGGGGGGGAGGGGGTGGAGATATAATGGGGGTCCTCAGGATCATGTGTGGGGGGATGGAGATATAATGGGGGTCCTCAGGACCATGTGTGTGGGGGGGTGGAGATATAATGGGGGTCCTCAGGACCATGTGTGGGAGGGGTGGAGATATAATGGGGGTCTTCAGGATCATGTGGGGGGGGTGGAGATATAATGGGGGTCCTCAGGAAAATGTGGGGGGGGGGTGGAGATATAATGGGGGTCCTCAGGACCTTGTGGGGGGTGGGGGGGGTGGAGATATGATGGGGGTCCTCAGGACCATGTGTGGGGGGGGTGGAGATATGATGGGGGTCCTCAGGACCATGTGTGTGGGGGGGTGGAGATATGATGGGGTCCTCAGGACCATATCGGGGGCTGGAGATATAATGGGGGTCCTCAGGATCATGTCAGGGGGGGGGGGGTTGGAGATATAATGGTGGTTCTCAGGATCATGTGGGGGGGTGGTGGAGGTATAATGGGGGTCCTCAGGACCATGTGTGGGGGGTGGAGATATAATGGGGGTCCTGAGGATCATGTGGGGGGGGGGGGTGGAGATATAATGGGGGTCCTCAGGATCATGTGGGGGGGGGGTGATATAATGGGGGTCCTCAGGATCATGTGGGGGGGGGTGGAGATATAATGGGGGTCCTCAGGACCATGTGTGTGGGGGGTGGAGATATAATGGGGGTCCTCAGGAAAATGTGGGGGGGGTGGTTGAGATATAATGGGGGTCCTCAGGACCATGTGTGGGGGGGGTGGAGATATAATGGGGGTCCTCAGGACCATGTGCGGGGGGGGGGGTTGGAGAAATAATGGGGGTCCTCAGGACCATGTCGGGGGGATGGAGATATAATGGGGGTCCTCAGGACCATGTCGGGGGGGGGGGGGTGGAGATATAATGGGGGTCCTCAGGACCATGTGTGGGGGGGATGGAAATATAATGGGGGTCCTCAGGATCATGTGGGGGGGTGGAGATATAGTGGGGGTCCTCAGGACCATGTATGGGGGGGATGGAGATATAATGGGGGTCATCAGGACCATGTGTGGGGGGGGCGGAGATATAATGGGGGGGTCCTCAGGACCATGTGTGGGGGGGGGGTGGAGATATAATGGGGGTCCTCAGGACCATGTCGGGGGCTGGAGATATAATGGGGGTCCTCAGGATCATGTCGGGGGGGGGGGTGGAGATATGATGGGGGTCCTCAGGATCATGTGGGGGGGTGGTGGAGATATAATGGGGGTCCTCAGGATCATGTGGGGGGGGGGGTGGAGATATAATGGGGGTCCTCAGGAAAATGTGTGGGGGGGGTGGAGATATAATGGGGGTCCTCAGGACCATGTCGGGGGAAGGAGATATGATGGGGGTCCTCAGGACCATGTTGGGGGGGTGGAGATATAATGGGGGTCCTGAGGATCATGTCGGGGGGGGGTGGAGATATAATGGGGGTCCTCAGGACCATGTGTGGGGGGGGTGGAGATATAATGGGGGTCCTCAGGACCATGTGGGGGGGGGGGGGTGGAGAAATAATGGGGGTCCTCAGGACCATGTCGGGGGGATGGAGATATAATGGGGGTCCTCAGGACCATGTCAGGGGGGGGGGGTGGAGATATAATGGGGGTCCTCAGGACCATGTGTGTGGGGGTGGAGATATAATGGGGGGGTCCTCAGGACCATGTGTGAGGGGGGTGGAGATATAATGGGGGTCCTCAGGACCATGTCGGGGGGGATGGAGATATAATGGGGGTCCTCAGGATCATGTGGGGGGGGGGTGGAGATATAATGGGGGTCCTCAGGACCATGTGTGGGGGGGGGGGTTTGGAGATATAATGGGGGTCCTCAGGACCATGTGGGGGGGGGGGTGGAGATATAATGGGGGTTCTCAGGACCATGTGTGGGGGGGTGGAGATATAGTGGGGGTTCTCAGGACCATGTGTGGGGGGGTGGAGATATAATGGGGGTCCTCAGGACCATGTGTGGGGGGATGGAGATATAATGGGGGTCCTCAGGACCATGTGTGGGGGGGGGGGGGTGGAGATATGATGGGGGTCCTCAGGACCATGTGTTGGGGGGGGGGTGGAGATATGATGGGGGTCCTCAGGACCATGTGTGGGGGGGAGGGTGGAGATATAATGGGGGTCCTCAGGACCATGTCGGGGGGATGGAGATATAATGGGGGTCCTCAGGACCATGTCGGGGGGGGGTGGAGATATAATGGGGGTCCTCAGGATCATGTGGGGGGGGGTGGAGATATAATGGGGGTCCTCAGGAAAATGTGGGGGGGGGGGTGGTGGAGATATAATGGGGGTCCTCAGGACCATGTCGGGGGAAGGAGATATGATGGGGGTCCTCAGGACCATGTTGGGGGGTGGAGATATAATGGGGGTCCTGAGGATCATGTCGGGGGGGGGGGTGGAGATATAATGGGGCTCCTCAGGACCATGTGTGGGGGGGTGGAGATATAATGGGGGTCCTCAGGACCATGTGTGGGGGGGGTGGAGATATAATGGGGGTCCTCAGGACCATGTGGGGGGGGGTGGAGAAATAATGGGGGTCCTCAGGACCATGTCGGGGGGGTGGAGATATAATGGGGGTCCTCAGGACCATGTCAGGGGGGGGGGTGGAGATATGATGGGGGTCCTCAGGACCATGTGTGGGGGGGGTGGAGATATGATGGGGGTCCTCAGGACCATGTGTGTGGGGGGGTGGAGATATGATGGGGTCCTCAGGACCATATCGGGGGCTGGAGATATAATGGTGGTTCTCAGGATCATGTGGGGGGGTGGTGGAGGTATAATGGGGGTCCTCAGGACCATGTGTGGGGGGTGGAGATATAATGGGGGTCCTGAGGATCATGTGGGGGGGGGGGTGGAGATATAATGGGGGTCCTCAGGATCATGTGGGGGGGGGGGTGATATAATGGGGGTCCTCAGGATCATGTGGGGGGGGTGGAGATATAATGGGGGTCCTCAGGACCATGTGTGTGGGGGGTGGAGATATAATGGGGGTCCTCAGGAAAATGTGGGGGGGGTGGTTGAGATATAATGGGGGTCCTCAGGACCATGTGTGGGGGGGGTGGAGATATAATGGGGGTCCTCAGGACCATGTGCGGGGGGGGGGGTTGGAGAAATAATGGGGGTCCTCAGGACCATGTCGGGGGGATGGAGATATAATGGGGGTCCTCAGGACCATGTCGGGGGGGGGGTGGAGATATAATGGGGGTCCTCAGGACCATGTGTGGGGGGGATGGAAATATAATGGGGGTCCTCAGGATCATGTGGGGGGGTGGAGATATAGTGGGGGTCCTCAGGACCATGTATGGGGGGGATGGAGATATAATGGGGGTCATCAGGACCATGTGTGGGGGGGGCGGAGATATAATGGGGGGGTCCTCAGGACCATGTGTGGGGGGGGGGGGGGGGTGGAGATATAATGGGGGTCCTCAGGACCATGTCGGGGGCTGGAGATATAATGGGGGTCCTCAGGATCATGTCGGGGGGGGGGGTGGAGATATGATGGGGGTCCTCAGGATCATGTGGGGGGGTGGTGGAGATATAATGGGGGTCCTCAGGATCATGTGGGGGGGGGGGGTGGAGATATAATGGGGGTCCTCAGGAAAATGTGTGGGGGGGGTGGAGATATAATGGGGGTCCTCAGGACCATGTCA
Source organism: Hyla sarda (assembly GCF_029499605.1). Classification (NCBI taxonomy): domain Eukaryota; kingdom Metazoa; phylum Chordata; class Amphibia; order Anura; family Hylidae; genus Hyla; species Hyla sarda. The sequence continues at coordinate 18,513 of NW_026609647.1, read as the reverse complement.
GGGGAAGGAGATATGATGGGGGTCCTCAGGACCATGTTGGGGGGGTGGAGATATAATGGGGGTCCTGAGGATCATGTCGGGGGGGGGGGGTGGAGATATAATGGGGGTCCTCAGGACCATGTGTGGGGGGGTGGAGATATAATGGGGGTCCTCAGGACCATGTGGGGGGGGGGTGGAGAAATAATGGGGGTCCTCAGGACCATGTCGGGGGGGTGGAGATATAATGGGGGTCCTCAGGACCATGTCAGGGGGGGGGGTGGAGATATAATGGGGGTCCTCAGGACCATGTCGGGGGAAGGAGATATGATGGGGGTCCTCAGGACCATGTTGGGGGGTGGAGATATAATGGGGGTCCTGAGGATCATGTCGGGGGGGGGGGGGGGGGGGTGGAGATATAATGGGGGTCCTCAGGACCATGTGTGGGGGGGGTGGAGATATAATGGGGGTCCTCAGGACCATGTGGGGGGGGGGGGTGGAGAAATAATGGGGGTCCTCAGGACCATGTCGGGGGGATGGAGATATAATGGGGGTCCTCAGGACCATGTCAGGGGGGGGGTGGAGATATAATGGGGGTCCTCAGGACCATGTGTGTGGGGGTGGAGATATAATGGGGGGGTCCTCAGGACCATGTGTGAGGGGGGTGGAGATATAATGGGGGTCCTCAGGACCATGTCGGGGGGGATGGAGATATAATGGGGGTCCTCAGGATCATGTGGGGGGGGGGTGGAGATATAATGGGGGTCCTCAGGACCATGTGTGGGGGGGGGGTTTGGAGATATAATGGGGGTCCTCAGGAGCATGTGGGGGGGGGGTGGAGATATAATGGGGGTTCTCAGGACCATGTGTGGGGGGGTGGAGATATAGTGGGGGTTCTCAGGACCATGTGTGGGGGGGTGGAGATATAATGGGGGTCCTCAGGACCATGTGTGGGGGGATGGAGATATAATGGGGGTCCTCAGGACCATGTGTGGGGGGGGGGGTGGAGATATGATGGGGGTCCTCAGGACCATGTGTTGGGGGGGGTGGAGATATGATGGGGGTCCTCAGGACCATGTGTGGGGGGGAGGGTGGAGATATAATGGGGTTCCTCAGGACCATGTCGGGGGGATGGAGATATAATGGGGGTCCTCAGGACCATGTCGGGGGGGGGTGGAGATATAATGGGGGTCCTCAGGATCATGTGGGGGGGGGGTGGAGATATAATGGGGGTCCTCAGGAAAATGTGGGGGGGGGGGTGGTGGAGATATAATGGGGGTCCTCAGGACCATGTCGGGGGAAGGAGATATGATGGGGGTCCTCAGGACCATGTTGGGGGGTGGAGATATAATGGGGGTCCTGAGGATCATGTCGGGGGGGGGGGTGGAGATATAATGGGGGTCCTCAGGACCATGTGTGGGGGGGTGGAGATATAATGGGGGTCCTCAGGACCATGTGTGGGGGGGGTGGAGATATAATGGGGGTCCTCAGGACCATGTGGGGGGGGGGTGGAGAAATAATGGGGGTCCTCAGGACCATGTCGGGGGGGTGGAGATATAATGGGGGTCCTCAGGACCATGTCGGGGGGGTGGAGATATAATGGGGGTCCTCAGGACCATGTCAGGGGGGGGGGTGGAGATATAATGGGGGTCCTCAGGACCATGTGTGTGGGGGTGGAGATATAATGGGGGGTTCCTCAGGACCATGTGTGGGGGGGGGGTGGAGATATAATGGGGGTCCTCAGGACCATGTCGGGGGGGATGGAGATATAATGGGGGTCCTCAGGATCATGTGGGGGGGGTGGAGATATAATGGGGGTCCTCAGGACCATGTGTGGGGGGGGGTTTGGAGATATAATGGGGGTCCTCAGGACCATGTGGGGGGGGTGGAGATATAATGGGGGTCCTCAGGACCATGTCGGGGGGGGTGGAGATATAATGGGGGTCCTCAGGACCATGTGTGGGGGGGGTGGAGATATAATGGGGGTTCTCAGGACCATGTGTGGGGGGGTGGAGATATAATGGGGGTCCTCAGGACCATGTGTGGGGGGGGTGGAGATATAATGGGGGTTCTCAGGACCATGTGTGGGGGGGTGGAGATATAGTGGGGGTTCTCAGGACCATGTGTTGGGGGGGGGTGGAGATATGATGGGGGTCCTCAGGAACATGTGTGGGGGGGGGGGGCGGAGATATAATGGGGGTCCTCAGGACCATGTGTGTGGGGGGGTGGAGATATGATGGGGTCCTCAGGACCATGTGTGGGGGGGGTGGAGATATAATGGGGGTCTTCAGGATCATGTGGGGGGGGTGGAGATATAATTGGGGTCCTCAGGACCATGTCGGGGGGGGGGGGGTGGAGATATAATGGGGGTCCTCAGGACCATGTGTGGGGGGGGTGGAGATATAATGGGGGTCCTCAGGACCATGTGTGGGGGGGTGGAGATATAATGGGGGTCCTCAGGACCATGTGTGGGGGGGGGTGGAGATATGATGGGGGTCCTCAGGACCATGTGTGTGGGGGGGTGGAGATATGATGGGGGTCCTCAGGACCATGTGTGGGGGGGGTGGAGATATAATGGGGGTCCTCAGGACCATGTGTGGGGGGGGGGGGTGGAGATATGATGGGGGTCCTCAGGACCATGTGTGTGGGGGGGGTGGAGATATGATGGGGGTCCTCAGGACCATGTGTGGGGGGGGGGTGTGGAGATATGATGGGGGTCCTCAGGACCATGTGTGGGGGTGGTGGAGATATGATGGGGGTCCTCAGGACCATTGTGTGGGGGGGGTGTGGAGATATGATGGGGGTCCTCAGGATTATGTGTGTGGGGGGGTGGAGATATAATGGGGGTCCTCAGGACCATGTGTGGGGGGGGGGTGGAGATATAATGGGGGTCCTCAGGATCATGTGTGTGGGGGGTGGAGATATGATGGGGGTTCTCAGGACCATGTGTGGGGGGGGGAGGGTGGAGATATGATTGGGGTCCTCAGGACCATGTGTGTGGGGGGGGAGATATGATGGGGGTCCTCAGGACCATGTGTGGGGGGGGGTGGAGATATGATGGGGGTCCTCAGGATCATGTGGGGGTTGGAGATATAATGGGGGTCCTCAGGATCATGTGTGGGGGGGGTGGAGATATGATGGGGGTCCTCAGGATCATGTGTGGGGGGGGTGGAGATATAATGGGGGTCCTCAGGACCATGTGTGGGGGGGGGGTGGAGATATGATGGGGGTTCTCAGGACCATGTGTGGGGGGGGGAGGGTGGAGATATGATGGGGGTCCTCAGGACCATGTGTGTGGGGGGGGTGGAGATATGATGGGGGTCCTCAGGATCATGTGTGTGGGGGGGGGTGGAGATATAATGGGAGTTCTCAGGACCATGTGTGGGGGGGGTGGAGATATGATGGGGGTTCTCAGGACCATGTGTGTGGGGGGGGTTGGAGATATAATGGGGGTCCTCAGGACCATGTGTGTGGGGGGGGGTGGAGATATAATGGGGGTCCTCAGGACCATGTGTGGGGGGGGTGGAGATATTATGGGGGTTCTCAGGACCATGTGTGGGGGGGAGGGTGGAGATATGATGGGGGTTCTCAGGACCATGTGTGGGGGGGGGGGGGGGGTGGAGATATGTTGGGGGTCCTCAGGATCATGTGGGGGTTGGAGATATAATGGGGGTCCTCAGGACCATGTGTGTGGGGGGGGTGGAGATATGATGGGGGTCCTCAGGATCATGTGGGGGGGGTGGAGATATGATGGGGGTCCTCAGGACCATGTGGGGGGGTGGAGATATGATGGGGGTCCTCAGGACCATGTGTGTGGGGGGGTGGAGATATGATGGGGGTCCTCAGGACCATGTGTGGGGGGGGTGGAGATATGATGGGGGTCCTCAGGACCATGTGTGTGGGGGGAGGGTGGAGATATGATGGGGGTCCTCAGGACCATGTGGGGGGGGGGGTGGAGATATAATGGGGGTTCTCAGGACCATGTGTGGGGGGGTGGAGATATAGTTGGGGTTCTCAGGACCATGTGTGGGGGGGGTGGAGATATGATGGGTGTCCTCAGGACCACGTGTGGGGGGGTGGAGATATAATGGGGGTCCTCAGGACCATGTGTGGGGGGATGGAGATATAATGGGGGTCCTCAGGACCATGTGTGGGGGGGAGGTGGAGATATGATGGGGGTCCTCAGGACCATGTGTTGGGGGGGGGTGGAGATATGATGGGGGTCCTCAGGACCATGTGTGGGGGGGAGGGTGGAGATATAATGGGGGTCCTCAGGACCATGTCGGGGGGATGGAGATATAATGGGGGTCCTCAGGACCATGTCGGGGGGGGGGTGGAGATATAATGGGGGTCCTCAGGATCATGTGGGGGGGGGGGTGGAGATATAATGGGGGTCCTCAGGAAAATGTGGGGGGGGGTGGTGGAGATATAATGGGGGTCCTCAGGACCATGTCGGGGGAAGGAGATATGATGGGGGTCCTCAGGACCATGTTGGGGGGGTGGAGATATAATGGGGGTCCTGAGGATCATGTCGGGGGGGGGGGTGGAGATATAATGGGGGTCCTCAGGACCATGTGTGGGGGGGTGGAGATATAATGGGGGTCCTCAGGACCATGTGTGGGGGGGGGTGGAGATATAATGGGGGTCCTCAGGACCATGTGGGGGGGGGTGGAGAAATAATGGGGGTCCTCAGGACCATGTCGGGGGGGTGGAGATATAATGGGGGTCCTCAGGACCATGTCGGGGGGGTGGAGATATAATGGGGGTCCTCAGGACCATGTCAGGGGGGGGGTGGAGATATAATGGGGGTCCTCAGGACCATGTGTGTGGGGGTGGAGATATAATGGGGGGGTCCTCAGGACCATGTGTGGGGGGGGGGGGGTGGAGATATAATGGGGGTCCTCAGGACCATGTCGGGGGGGATGGAGATATAATGGGGGTCCTCAGGATCATGTGGGGGGGGTGGAGATATAATGGGGGTCCTCAGGACCATGTGTGGGGGGGGGTTTGGAGATATAATGGGGGTCCTCAGGACCATGTGGGGGGGGTGGAGATATAATGGGGGTCCTCAGGACCATGTCGGGGGGGGGTGGAGATATAATGGGGGTCCTCAGGACCATGTGTGGGGGGGGTGGAGATATAATGGGGGTCCTCAGGACCATGTGTGGGGGGGGTGGAGATATAATGGGGGTTCTCAGGACCATGTGTGGGGGGGTGGAGATATAATGGGGGTCCTCAGGACCATGTGTGGGGGGGGTGGAGATATAATGGGGGTTCTCAGGACCATGTGTGGGGGGGTGGAGATATAGTGGGGGTTCTCAGGACCATGTGTTGGGGGGGGGTGGAGATATGATGGGGGTCCTCAGGAACATGTGTGGGGGGGGGGGGCGGAGATATAATGGGGGTCCTCAGGACCATGTGTGTGGGGGGGTGGAGATATGATGGGGTCCTCAGGACCATGTGTGGGGGGGTGGAGATATAATGGGGGTCTTCAGGATCATGTGTGGGGGGGTGGAGATATAATGGGGGTCTTCAGGATCATGTGGGGGGGGGTGGAGATATAATTGGGGTCCTCAGGACCATGTCGGGGGGGGGGGTGGAGATATAATGGGGGTCCTCAGGACCATGTGTGGGGGGGGTGGAGATATAATGGGGGTCCTCAGGACCATGTGTGGGGGGGGGTGGAGATATAATGGGGGTCCTCAGGACCATGTGTGGGGGGGGGTGGAGATATGATGGGGGTCCTCAGGACCATGTGTGTGGGGGGGTGGAGATATGATGGGGGTCCTCAGGACCATGTGTGGGGGGGGTGGAGATATAATGGGGGTCCTCAGGACCATGTGTGGGGGGGGGGTGGAGATATGATGGGGGTCCTCAGGACCATGTGTGTGGGGGGGGTGGAGATATGATGGGGGTCCTCAGGACCATGTGTGGGGGGGGTGTGGAGATATGATGGGGGTCCTCAGGACCATGTGTGGGGGTGGTGGAGATATGATGGGGGTCCTCAGGAGCATGTGTGGGGGGGGTGTGGAGATATGATGGGGGTCCTCAGGATCATGTGTGTGGGGGGGTGAAGATATAATGGGGGTCCTCAGGACCATGTGTGGGGGGGGGTGGAGATATAATGGGGGTCCTCAGGATCATGTGTGTGGGGGGTGGAGATATAATGGGGGTTCTCAGGACCATGTGTGGGGGGGGGGAGGGTGGAGATATGATTGGGGTCCTCAGGACCATGTGTGTGGGGGGGGAGATATGATGGGGGTCCTCAGGACCATGTGTGGGGGGGGGGGGTGGAGATATGATGGGGGTCCTCAGGATCATGTGGGGGTTGGAGATATAATGGGGGTCCTCAGGACCATGTGTGTGGGGGGGGGAGATATGATGGGGGTCCTCAGGACCATGTGTGGGGGGGGGGGTGGAGATATGATGGGGGTCCTCAGGATCATGTGGGGGTTGGAGATATAATGGGGGTCCTCAGGATCATGTGTGGGGGGGGGGGGGTGGAGATATGATGGGGGTCCTCAGGATCATGTGTGGGGGGGGGTGGAGATATAATGGGGGTCCTCAGGACCATGTGTGGGGGGGTGGAGATATGATGGGGGTTCTCAGGACCATGTGTGGGGGGGGGGAGGGTGGAGATATGATGGGGGTCCTCAGGATCATGTGTGTGGGGGGGGTGGAGATATAATGGGGGTTCTCAGGACCATGTGTGGGGGGGGTGGAGATATGATGGGGGTCCTCAGGACCATGTGTGTGGGTGGGGGTGGAGATATAATGGGGGTCCTCAGGACCATGTGTGGGGGGGGGTGGAGATATGATGGGGGTTCTCAGGACCATGTGTGGGGGGGAGGGTGGAGATATGATGGGGGTTCTCAGGACCATGTGTGGGGGGGGGTGGAGATATGTTGGGGGTCCTCAGGATCATGTGGGGGTTGGAGATATAATGGGGGTCCTCAGGACCATGTGTGTGGGGGGGGTGGAGATATGATGGGGGTCCTCAGGATCATGTGGGGGGGTGGAGATATGATGGGGGGTCCTCAGGACCATGTGGGGGGGTGGAGATATGATGGGGGTCCTCAGGACCATGTGTGTGGGGGGGGGTGGAGATATGATGGGGGTCCTCAGGACCATGTGTGGGGGGGGTGGAGATATGATGGGGGTCCTCAGGACCATGTGTGTGGGGGGAGGGTGGAGATATGATGGGGGTCCTCAGGACCATGTGTGTGGGGGAGGGGTGGAGATATGATGGGGGTCCTCAGGACCATGTGTGTGGGGGGGGGGGTGGAGATATGATGGGGGTCCTCAGGATCATGTGGGGGTTGGAGATATAATGGGGGTCCTCAGGATCATGTGTGTGGGGGGGGTGGAGATATAATGGGGGTCCTCAGGACCATGTGTGGGGGGGGGTGGAGATATAATGGGGGTTCTCAGGACCATGTGTGGGGGGGTGGAGATATGATGGGGGTTCTCAGGACCATGTGTGGGGGGGGTGGAGATATGATGGGGGTCCTCAGGACCATGTGTGGGGGGGGTGGAGATATGATGGGGGTCCTCAGGACCATGTGTGGGGGGGGGTGGAGATATGATGGGGGTCCTCAGGACCATGTGTGGGGGGGGTGGAGATATGATGGGGGTCCTCAGGACCATGTGTGGGGGGGGTGGAGATATGATGGGGGTCCTCAGGACCATGTGTGTGGGGGGGGTGGAGATATGATGGGGGTCCTCAGGACCATGTGTGTGGGGGGGGGGTGGAGATATGATGGGGGTCCTCAGGACCATGTGTGGGGGGGGTGGAGATATGATGGGGGTCCTCAGGACCATGTGTGGGGGGGTGGAGATATGATGGGGGTCCTCAGGACCATGTGTGTGGGGGGGGTGGAGATATGATGGGGGTCCTCAGGACCATGTGTGGGGGGGGGTGGAGATATGATGGGGGTCCTCAGGACCATGTGTGTGGGGGGAGGGTGGAGATATGATGGGGGTCCTCAGGACCATGTGTGTGGGGGAGGGGTGGAGATATGATGGGGGTCCTCAGGACCATGTGTGTGGGGGGGGGGTGGAGATATGATGGGGGTCCTCAGGATCATGTGGGGGTTGGAGATATAATGGGGGTCCTCAGGATCATGTGTGTGGGGGGGGTGGAGATATAATGGGGGTCCTCAGGACCATGTGTGGGGGGGGTGGAGATATGATGGGGGTCCTCAGGACCATGTGTGGGGGGGTGGAGATATGATGGGGGTCCTCAGGACCATGTGTGGGGGGCCCTCCCTGATGACTCTTCTCCTCTCTCAGACTCTCAGGGGGGACGATCCCTCAGGCGGTCCCCAAACTTCTCCCCGGCGGAGCTGGAGTGTTTTGTGGCCCTCATGGACCATTTCCTTCCGGACAATCTGATCCGAGCCGGCGCCCTCCCCATCAGGCAGAGGAAGGCTATCCTCCAGGAGATCGCCCGGCGCCTGGAGCCGCTGTCCGGATGTCTGCGCACCCCCCGGCAGCTCCGACACCGCTGGACCGACTTCAACAACCGGGACCCCGACCGTCTGGAGGAGATCCGGAGCCGTCTGAGGAGAGGTGATCATGTGACCCCAGGGCAGCCGCTTCTAGACCTGTGTTCTAGATGGGGGTTATGTGGACTGGTTCTAGACTGGTCATGTGATCGTCCTGTAGTTCTCCTCACTCTGGTTTACAGCTGCCTGTCAGGAATCTTATAAAGAGTCGACTCTAATCCTGGTCATCTCACTCCCTCTAACCCAGTGTTTCCCAACCAGGGTGCCTCCAGCTGTTCCAAAACTACAACTCCCAGCATGCCCGGACAGCCAATACGCTGTAGTGATCTGGAGGGATCTAGTCCTGTAGCAGATTCCTCCCGACCCATAAACATGAGCTACTAGATTCCTTTAGCGCTGGGGGAGGAGATCGGTGGATTTCTTGACCTCTGACCTCGGATCCTCATCCATGTTATGTCTTTTACATTTATTTACACAGGGAACAAATGGAGACAGCACCGTTCTCAGCAAGACATCAAGAGGGAGGCGGAGCCTCTGGGGGAGCACGCCCCCGAGGAGCACAGGCCCACCACACCTTGGCATCACCACGGGCTTCCCAAACCTAGAAACTCCTTCACTATGGCGCGATTAAAAAGAAATGGTCAACTGGCGCGTCACATCATACGTATGGAGAGGTTCCCCCCCCGGGGTCCGGAGCCGGAGCGCCCCCTACAGAGAGACCCCCCCTGCGCCGACTCGTGAGATCCTGTCTATATTCGCCCTCTCGTACCCACAGTCTGGAACGTTCTGATCTTTTATACCTTCTGTATTTGTCTGTATAGTGAGGTAGCTCCGCCCACAGCGATGACATATTGTACGCTCAGCATGATGTTACCTTCTCCTGCTCAGTGGACAATCAGGGTTCTGTCTTCTTACTTTGATACCCACCATCTTGTCCCCCCCACGGATTATAAAACCCGACGCTTCCGTTCACTTCTAATAAAATATTCCGGGATTGCTGCTTAGAACCTGATTGACCATAAATGGCGTCATCTGTCCTCCACCCCTGCACACCGAGGACACCCCCCGCTTCATTACCTTATAAATAATCCCCGATACGGCACAATAACGGGTAAGTGAACCTGTTGTTACAAACATTTTCATTCAGCGGCAGGGTTTTGTTATTAACCCTTCAGAGTGGTGACAAGGTACGGATCATTCTATGCATTGGGGAAGAGCAGGTCCAGAGCTGGGCAGTTTGCCAGAAGCACACACACAGGTACTTCCTTTCCATTGTTTGGCCAATCACAGCACAGATGATTACCGGTACATAGTACTGTTGTATAGTTGGAGTGGAGGGAGAACGGGGTCACTGATACCCTGGTTGTGTTGTCTGAGCAAAAAGGAAAAAAAACAAAGGCAGCACAGTAAGGAAGGGGTTACAATGAGCACTGAACTGTGATGAGAAGAAAGCCTTGATTTACCTTTTAGGGATAGTGAGGATCTTCTGGAGGATGAAGACAGGCTCACAGATTGCAGGTGCTGTAGACTAGACTTTTGCCATCTCTCTTGCATATAGCAGTGGCTAAGCCCCGCCCCCACTTCATGTGTTCTTCCGTAGCACTATGCAGGCCCCGCCCCCAATGTCTCTGCAGTATGGAGCCCCTACCCTGTCCTTGTCTGCCTGTTAACCCCTAGATGGACAGTCACTGCTAATTATGGGGAGTGGCAATCACGCCGCTCCCTCTCATTAACCCAATTAGCTAAAATGGTGGTGGAGGTCCCCTTCCCTGCCTGGTGATGCTGCCCGGCTCCGCTGATCACATGATATAAAGGGCTGCAATAAATGAACATTATACAGTGAATGCAATGTAGTCCTCACAAAATCTCCTGAGGGGACCAAAGAAGTGTCATAAAAAAGTTATGTAAAGCCCCTAATAAAAAAAATCCCCTCTTCCCATTTTATAAAAAAAAAAAAAGTTGTAAACATATTTGATATCGTTGTGTGCAGAAATGTTTAATCTATTAAAATATAATGTATACGGTCAATGGCGTAACCGTAAAGAATACCAAACACCATTAAAAAAAATGGTCACATCATATGTCAGAAAATAATGAATAAAAATTATCAAAAAGTCCCATAAAAATAATACCAATAAAAATGATGGAATAAAATGGGATTTACATATAGAGGAGGAAACGGGAACCGTTCACCAACTATGGGAGGAAAAATACGGGAGGTGAGTGACGAGATAAAGGGGTCTCCTGTCTGATCAGACAAAGATGGAGTCTGAAGGGGACGACCACGTCTACCATGTATGATATGAAGAGCCGAAGTGCCTGAAACGACCGCCGCCCCCTGGCTGCACGTATTATATATTGTCAGGACGGAGGGCCATCTCTTGTGTCACACTTTATGGATGGTCTTGGAGATCCGTACACTGGAGGACTAGGATCCACTGTGCGGCCTGTGAGATACTAACCGGGGCGGGGACACATTCTGACCGTCACTTCAGGGGACACAGGCGCCAGTCCTCCTTCCCCCGTACACAGTAGGTTCAGTCATGAAGACGATTTTTCAAGATGGAAGTATAAAGGGTTAAAGACTGATCACCGTGATGACACCGAGGAAGCATCCAAAGCCTCAATATAGTGTTCCCTGAAGCCGATCAGTCACTGAGGAAAGAAGCTTCACGTAACCAAAATGTCATCAGGGACAGAAGGAAGAAAAAGATAAAAAGAAAGAGGAAAAAAATAACAAAGAGGATCACAACCTGTTCTCTCCATACATCTCCACCCTAATCTCCTGATATCTCCTCACATAATCTCCATACACATCCTGTCCTCTCCATACATCTCCACCCTAATCTCCTAATATCTCCTCACATAATCTCCATACACATCCTGTCCTCTCCATACATCTCTACCCTAATCTCCTGATATCTCCTCACATAATCTCCATACACATCCTGTCCTCTCCATACATCTCCACCCTAATCTCCTGATATCTCCTCACATAATCTCCATACACATCCTGTCCTCTCCATACATCTCCACCCTAATCTCCTGATATCTCTCCTCACATAATCTCCATACACATCCTGTCCTCTCCATACATCTCCACCCTAATCTCCTGATATCTCCTCACATAATCTCCATACACATCCTATCCTCTCCATACATCTCCACCCTAATCTCCTGATATCTCCTTACATAATCTCCATACACATCCTGTCCTCTCCATACATCTCTACCCTAATCTCCTGATATCTCTCCTCACATAATCTCCATACAGATCCTGTCCTCTCCATACATCTCTACCCTAATCTCCTGATATCTCCTTACATAATCTCCATACACATCCTGTCCTCCCCATACATCTCTACCCTAATCTCCTGATATCTCCTTACATAATCCCCATACACATCCTGTCCTCCCCATATATCTCTACCCTAATCTCCTGATATCTCCTCACATAATCTCCATACACATCCTGTCCTCTCCATACATCTCCACCCTAATCTCCTGATATCTCCTCACATAATCTCCATACACATCCTGTCCTCTCCATACATCTCCACCCTAATCTCCTGATATCTCCTCACATAATCTCCATACACATCCTGTCCTCTCCATACATCTCCACCCTAATCTCCTGATATCTCCTCACATAATCTCCATACACATCCTATCCTCTCCATACATCTCCACCCTAGTCTCCTGATACCTCCTCACATAATCTCCATACACATCCTGTCCTCTCCATACATCTCCACCCTAATCTCCTGATATCTCCTCACATAATCTCTATACACATCCTGTCCTCTCCATACATCTCTACCCTAATCTCCTGATATCTCCTTACATAATCTCTATACACATCCTGTCCTCTCCATACATCTCTACCCTAATCTCCTGATATCTCCTCACATAATCTCCATACACATCCTGTCCTCTCCATACATCTCCACCCTAATCTCCTGATATCTCCTCACATAATCTCTATACACATCCTGTCCTCTCCATACATCTCTACCCTAATCTCCTGATATCTCCTCACATAATCTCCATACACATCCTGTCCTCTCCATACATCTCTACCCTAATCTCCTGATATCTCCTCACATAATCTCCATACACATCCTGTCCTCTCCATACATCTCCACCCTAATCACCTGATATCTCCTCACATAATCTCCATACACATCCTGTCCTCTCCATACATCTCCACCCTAATCTCCTGATACCTCCTCACATAATCTCCATACACATCCTGTCCTCTCCATACATCTCTACCCTAATCTCCTGATATCTCACATAATCTCCATACACATCCTGTCCTCTCCATACATCTCTACCCTAATCTCCTGATATCTCCTCACATAATCCCCATACACATCCTGTCCTCTCCATACATCTCTACCCTAATCTCCTGATATCTCCTCACATAATCTCCATACACATCCTGTCCTCTCCATACATCTCCACCCTAATCTCCTGATATCTCCTCACATAATCTCCATACACATCCTATCCTCTCCATACATCTCCACCCTAGTCTCCTGATATCTCCTCACATAATCTCCATACACATCCTGTCCTCTCCATACATCTCCACCCTAATCTCCTGATATCTCCTCACATAATCTCTATACACATCCTGTCCTCTCCATACATCTCTACCCTAATCTCCTGATATCTCCTTACATAATCTCTATACACATCCTGTCCTCTCCATACATCTCTACCCTAATCTCCTGATATCTCCTCACATAATCTCCATACACATCCTGTCCTCTCCATACATCTCCACCCTAATCTCCTGATATCTCCTCACATATTCTCCATACACATCCTGTCCTCTCCATACATCTCTACCCTAATCTCCTGATATCTCCTCACATAATCTCCATACACATCCTGTCCTCTCCATACATCTCCACCCTAATCACCTGATATCTCCTCACATAATCTCCATACACATCCTGTCCTCTCCACACATCTCTACCCTAATCTCCTGATATCTCCTCACATAATCTCCATACACATCCTGTTCTCTCCATACATCTCTACCTTAATCTCCTGATATCTCCTCACATAATCTCCATACACATCCTGTTCTCTCCATACATCTCCACCCTAATCTCCTGATATCACCTCACATAATCTCCATACACATCCTGTTCTCTCCATACATCTCTACCCTAATCTCCTGATATCTCCTCACATAATCTCCATACACAACCTGTCCTCTCCATACATCTCCACCCTAATCTCCTAATATCTCCTCACATAATCTCCATACACATCCTGTCCTCTCCATACATCTCCACCCTAATCTCCTGATACCTCCTCACATAATCTCCATACACATCCTGTCCTCTCCATACATCTCCACCCTAATCTCCTAATATCTCCTCACATAATCTCCATACACATCCTGTCCTCTCCATACATCTCTACCCTAATCTCCTGATATCTCCTTACATAATCTCTATACACATCCTGTCCTCTCCATACATCTCTACCCTAATCTCCTGATATCTCCTCACATAATCTCCATACACATCCTGTCCTCTCCATACATCTCCACCCTAATCTCCTGATATCTCCTCACATATTCTCCATACACATCCTGTCCTCTCCATACATCTCTACCCTAATCTCCTGATATCTCCTCACATAATCTCCATACACATCCTGTCCTCTCCATACATCTCCACCCTAATCACCTGATATCTCCTCACATAATCTCCATACACATCCTGTCCTCTCCACACATCTCTACCCTAATCTCCTGATATCTCCTCACATAATCTCCATACACATCCTGTTCTCTCCATACATCTCTACCTTAATCTCCTGATATCTCCTCACATAATCTCCATACACATCCTGTTCTCTCCATACATCTCCACCCTAATCTCCTGATATCACCTCACATAATCTCCATACACATCCTGTTCTCTCCATACATCTCTACCCTAATCTCCTGATATCTCCTCACATAATCTCCATACACAACCTGTCCTCTCCATACATCTCCACCCTAATCTCCTAATATCTCCTCACATAATCTCCATACACATCCTGTCCTCTCCATACATCTCCACCCTAATCTCCTGATACCTCCTCACATAATCTCCATACACATCCTGTCCTCTCCATACATCTCCACCCTAATCTCCTAATATCTCCTCACATAATCTCCATACACATCCTGTCCTCTCCATACATCTCTACCCTAATCTCCTGATACCTCCTCACATAATCTCCATACACATCCTGTCCTCTCCATACATCTCTACCCTAATAATCTCCTGATATCTCTCCTCACATAATCCCCATACACATCCTGTCCTCTCCATACATCTCTATCCTAATCTCAAACCACCCCTTACATAATCTCCAGTCTTTTCAAGACTTCCGCTTATGCTCTCCCCTCATCTGCACCTCAGACAACCATCTACAATACTAGTCTTGTTCTCGCCCATACAATGGAACTTTCTACCCAGACACATCAGGCCCTCACCCACCATCAAGTCCTTTGAGCTGCAGACCCATCTCTATAACCTACAGTAACTCTGCTGCCGGTTTTGTCCCTTACCTGCTCATAGACGACAGCTGTGTCTCTCTTTGTCTTGTAGACTGTAAGCCTTGTGTGCAGGGCCCTCCCTCTATATCAGGCTGCCATTTACTGTTTCTTGTTATTATTCCTGCCTGTGTGTTATATGTCTTGTAATCCTTTATCGTATATACAGCACCCTGGAATTTATGGCTTTAAAAAATAATAATTTTGCTTTATATTTGATATAGAGAAACATTGATCATTCATACTCTTTTGTGAAGGGTCACCTGTTTAATGTTGGTGTCCTGTCTGGGCTTTTCTATGAAGTATTACGTAACATCCTCAGAGCTGGTGGAGCATGTACTAGTGATTTGTCCCCTGTAGAGCACAATGTAGACTCAAGTCCATTGGGTATATCCAGGCCATGCAGTAAGACCAATTTTGTTATTACTTTGTTTACTAAACACTACGACATTTTTATGTACAAATTCTGCAAAACCAACAAATTTCGTCTTCTTGTTCATCGCAATTTGAAGAGCCTGCTATTCTGACCAGACATTGTGGTCACACTGCTCCATGTTTTAGGGACATTGATGGCCAAATTTATCAAAGGTTAAGTCATTTTAGCCAATATGTAAGTTATAGAGGGGCTTATTTATTGACCGCACCTACCACCCCATTGCCACTGCACACCGTCACAATGGTGGAACTTTACATGATGCCTAGCTCACTGTGGAGAAGAGAGGACACCGTTTGTGCATTTTATACCTATATCTAAATCACAGGCAATCAGAAGGCCATACCCAAGTCTAAAATGGTTGATAACTGTAATGCGCCAAACACTGGCACAGACTGTGATGAACGTATCTTCTCTGCTCTTCTGAAGGGGGCTCATTCTTCTACTTGCTGAGGGGCCAGGGCTTCCTGAAGTCACTGGATGGGTCAATTCTAGTTCACCATAGGCTCTTTCACTGCTCTTTCACCATAGGTTCTTCACACCATGGAGCAGCAGAAAATCCAGTGATCAGGTTTTTGTGGCTCAGATTTAGTCACAATTTACATTAAAGGGGTATTCCAGCCAAAAACATCTTACCCCCTATCCAATGGATAGGGGATATGATGTCTGATCGCGAGGGGCCTGCCGCTGGTATCCCCCTCGTGATCTCCGTCCAGCACCCGCATTCTATGCAGGGCTGCATCTCCAGTCTCAAAAACCTCTGTCTCTGGGACTGAAGACGTGACGTCACACCACGCCCCCTCCATTCATGTCTATTCAGCCGTCACACCCCCTCCCATAGAAATGTATGGAGGGGGCATGGCGTCACAAGGGGGTGTGGCATGACATCTCCAGTCCCCCCCCCGTAATCAGACATCTTATCCCTATCCTTTGGATAGGGGATATGTTTTTAGCGAGAATACCCCTTTAAATGAGAAAATCCCAAGCGGGAGTGAGGCCTGGTTATTGGTTCTAGACTAGACAGGGCAATGATGTCACTGCCGGCCATGTGGGGTTTTCTCATGTATCGCTGTGGAGAATATATGAAGAATGGTGTGAACCCTAAAAACACCAAAACAAAAAAGGGTCCGAAAAAGAAGTCAGGAATCAATCTTCATCACCCTGGAAAAAGAGCCTGGAGGAGTTCTAAAGGAGAGCTCTCACATAGTTTGGGAGACCTCCACCTTGCTGGTGTGTTATCTGGTAAGGGTTTTATTTTTTGGACCACAGCTCAGATCAATAGTTTGGTCGCATTGTTTGAAGTTATCAAAGCTCTGTCACATTAGAGCCTAAAGCTGCTGCTTTGCTCCTCCCCCATACTTTACTCTACAGCTCTACTTGTTCAGATTGGCTGCTATGTGCAAGCACAGACTCTGAATACCATCCGTGAGACCACCAGTGAGTGCTGCCTATGGGCTGAGGGAGTGTTCTTTCTGATGTCTTGGCTCCATACAGGAGATGAGTGGAGGAGCGATGATCCTTTATTGGCTGAGAAGATAGAGACGCCGCTTTTCCACCTCTCAGGTCCCTTCTCTGTAATCTACAGTTCTAACGTATGGTTACAAATGGGAACAGATATGATGCACTCGATATAGGACAGTACTGTGATCAGAGGTGGTAGATACATTGTATCTCTTCTAAAGACATTTATAATATGTTCATTTACATATAGGACACAGATAAGAACAACCCCGTCCTCTTGATTAGTCAGTGGTATAATGGGGTGTATAGTGCAGTCACCCTCTGGAGGAGTCAGAGGTCTTATCCCCTGGGGTCTCCGTCCTCTTGTGGTTGTATCTTTGTGAATTAACCATTTATGCGGTGGTTGTTCTGTTCCACCCACATACAGAGCAGTCAGGCATTTTGCACACATGGTGAGATAGACCACGTTGGATGATTTTCAGGAGAAGATGCCATTGATGATATGGTGGGAGTCGAAGTTTGGTATGGGCATTCTTTTTGCAGTGTGGACGTGTGCGCATGTTTTACACCTTTATTGGAGACAAGGTGAGGTGCCATTTTATGCATTTTTGTTCAGTGCACTCCTTACTCTCATTTCCTTCAGGTTGGGAGGCTAAGGCCAATATGGGGGGGGGGGGGGGGATATTTCTCTCAGTATTGGATCTCAGTGTTGTATGAAGTTCCTTTGATATTTACCGCAGAGCCAGAGGTTCATCGGTGACCACTAGAGGTACACAGTTCCTGTGCGCTGTTCCTTATACTTCAGCAGCTCTTTTCTGGGAATGTTAGTGGCTTTTCGTATCTGGATGTGAATGATCCTGGTTTATGATGTCTTTTCTTAGCGTCGGGAGGTGCATGCCAAGGTTTATCATAACAGATGTGGTTGTATCTTATAGCCTGGCTGTATATGATGGAGTTCTTCGTATGTCCAGGGTGGAAGCCATTGTTTTTTCAGGGAAGTCTGTGTCTGTGGGAAAGAAGATGATGGTGAGGTTGATGCTGAAGTGAAATGCATTGAAGTTCTCATGCAGGTAAGAAGTTCTTTTTTACTGGTGGTCAAGAGGATTAGAATATCGTCTATATACCAACAGTACCTTAGAGGTTTTGTTTGGTAGGTGGATAGGCAGCCGCTTCCAAATTTGCCATAAAAAGGTTTGCATACTGCCCATAGCAGTTCCCATCTTCTGCAGGTTAAGATCCATTTATTCTCATCCATAATTATTTCAGGTTTAGAAAGGAATACGTTTTGTTGTTGGTTCAGGGCCTTGATATCCATGGTGGCAAGTAGAGATGAGCGAACTTACAGTAAATTCGATTCGTCACAAACTTTTCGGCTCGGCAGTTGATGACTTATCATGCATACATTAGTTCAGCTTTCAGGTGCTCCGGAGGGCTGGAAAAGATGGATACAGTCCTAGGAAAGAGTCTCCTACGACTGTATCCACCTTTTCCAGCCCACGGGAGAACCTAAAAGCTGAACTAATTTATGCAGGATAAGTCATCAATTACCGCGCCGAGAAGTTCGT